>NC_142783.1:4045000-4052500 GCF_988280905.1 Pimephales promelas | reverse complement strand
AATGATGGATAGATTGGCTGTAATACGAATACTGTCCTATAGAGGGGGCACAGGATAAGAAATCTTTAAAGTTCTCTTTTACATCCTGTGTCCAAAATGACAAAGAAATGCATACTCAGAGAGCGCTCCACAAGTTATGTTTGTTTACATCAGGTGAATGCCAGTTTATGGTACAGGTAAGTTATTGTTGTTCTAAACCAATGTCCTGCAACATAGTCACACAGACAGAGAGTAGTGCACACATTACGTGGACTCAGAAACATTCAGTAACACAGAAAAACACAGTTAGCGCTTTTCTGTGATTTAAACTGGAAAGTGCCATCACATAGCCTATTCCTTTCTGTTTTTGAAGTAACTAAAACCCACAGCGGCACCATTAGAGAGACGCTGCACCGGTAGGACTAATTCACTCATGCAATCTCTCTCTCATTAATCATTCAAATAAATGCAGTCTTAAATGTGCTATCTGTATCTGATTTAGACCGAACAGAAGACTGTGAGGAAATAAAGACCCATAGACAAAATAACTGATAAAAGTTTGCTGTCATGACAGAGCGGTAGCATTGTGGGCAACGTACTGTCAAAAGCCGTAGCCGTGCACAAGGCCACCCGAGTTCGAGTCTCGACTTGCTGTCTTGACTCGGTTCAGGTTTCTCAAACCAACATCAACATTTGTTCACAAACTTTAGTTGCAAATAGTGGCATGTTGAAAAGCATTCCCATCTCTTGTGTTTTTATTAGTGACATCATCAGCGATTAATCGACTCTAATCACAACAGTCGACTTAAAAACTCTGAAGTCAATCAACCCCTTGCATCATGCTATAGGTGCGTTCCATTCGACCGTAAGTAGACCCTGTGTCTACCCCTTCACAGGGTATTTTGCCATCTTAAGTGAGATTCCAATTCGAAGGGAACAAACATGTTCATTTCGAAGGGCACTGCAAACGGCATAGGGAACATTGATACATCACTTCACAGGAAGTCAGTGAAGTCCACTTCTAATGATAAACCGTGTTCAGGGAGTAGGGAGCAGTGAACACTGCGTAGGGACCCTGTCTAATGGAACGCACCTTAAGATTAGTAGCAATAAATGCTCTCTGCAAGACTGTAACCTTACACAGTACGAGTCACTGTAAAACCAATAGTATTTGTTGTTCAAATTAAATTATGGAAAAATATATATTGTCCGAAATGTTTCCTTAAAGTCCCCCTGTAGTGAATAATTGTATCCCTTAAAACTCAACTTTGATCACCAAAATGGTATTTAAAAGTTTTTTCCTTAAAAAATTCTGCCATAAATTAGCTTGAATGTAACTCGACACCCTTGCCTCATTTAGTATATGCGGTTCTATGAATATGCAAATGAGCCCCGCCTCCACTCACTCACTCAGCTCAGAGATCGACTCGTTGACGATCACACTTTGATCTGGGGTGCGTTTCCCGTACAACTATGTAGTTCGCTGCTTCTCTACCATAAGTACGATGCATCGTTGGAGAAATCGACTAGCTAGTCGAGACTGTTTCCCGAAACCCACTGTCGCGAAGTATCATTCAACCACGTTGGTTTCGCACGTGGTGGAGTAATAACTACTTTTAACCAAACTGTTTGAGATCCAATTAATGCTAGATTTTTATATATAAATTACAGACATGTCATCTGAGGACTATTTAAAATTGTTCTCAGTTATTTTGATTTATTACCAGACTCAATTTGGCTCGTTCTTACATAGTAGAGCGCGTTCGCACATGCACACTCTTCAAACGAGGTATTTTAACTCTTTTGACAAACTAAAAGACGTAAATTACATTTGTATGTATTCTAAATAAAAGGCAACGGTTGTACTGAATGTCAGCTTGCTTATTTTGCTCACGATAAGGATTTATTACGTCCAAATGTGATACAATATAGAAACTATGGCTGTAACCACAGGTCGAGAGCTGTCGTTCAAACCACACAACTTTGCGATGCTGTTTGCGAATGTTCGTTGGAACGACTGTTTCGGGAAACACCGACTCGTTGAACTATGCAGATAACGACGGAACTTGCGACCATAGTTGTCTAACGATGCTTTCGGGAAATGCACCCCTGATTGGTTACAAGGAAGTTCAGAAACACCAGCGATTTCAAACCCTGATCTTTGGTTCATTGCAGTTTAAGGAGAAAATACTCAGCAATGCTGTCGACTTATCAATTTGCACATGGTTTGTCTTAATTAAAGCATATTAAAACAAACACCACATAGACATATGAACAACATTAAAAACTTTGAAAAGGAAAGTTTTGACACAATCTGAATGTTGCTCATATTTGAGGGCATTGGCCCTTCCAGAGCGCTGCACTTCAAATCTCCCCTTCATTGGGAAGTGAGCAGCTCTGTTTTGAGAGGGCTGTTTTTAGCCTGATACTGAGACCGTATTGAAGGTCATCGCAAAATCATCCAACTGCACCTCAAATTACCGTGACCTTCTTCTAAAGATGCCTAACTGCCAAATCACCTCCTCTACCCCTCTGGAGGCTGAAATACTCACTTCACATTCGGGTCTGGTTGTGTTTCTAAACCCCAAAATAAAGCATTCTATTGCCAGATTAACCCTATAAAGCCTATTGTATTATATTTGATACACGCTTTCAAAATAATCAATGCTTTACAGGGTTAAAACTGGGAGCCAAATTACTGCATAATTTTTCCACCGATTTATTTGTGCCCTCACCTATTTCTTGAATTTGCTCCTCATCTTCCTCTATCTCATCCTCTTCTTCATCATCTTCCCCCTCTCTTTCTACTCCTTCTTCCTCTTCCTCCTCCACCACTTCCTCTTCTTCCTGCTCCACCTCTTCCTCGTCTCCATTGATCACTTCTACCTCTTCCTGATCAAATTGCTCCTCGTTGTCTGTGTATTCCTCATCGGCTTCCTCTTCTTCTTCTTCCTCCTCCTCTTCCTCTTTTTCATCCATTTCCTCCTCCATTTTGTGTGTTCTGTAGCATTTCTCCATTGACTGCTGGTCTACGACGGTTAGAAAGACCTTCCTCTTGGCCGAGGGCTCCAGGGCGTGAGTCTCCAGGGGTTTTCTCTTCTTGGCGACGGGACAGCCATACACACTGGACATGGAGAGATAAGAAAAACGCAATTAGCAAGCTGGCGTGTGAATTGCTGGACTTTCATACACTTAAGACCAAGGTACATAATTTACGGCACACGGGCTGAAGGAGTTTTGAATTGGGACAAATATAGCAGGCTGTATGCCAAATCATTTAGGGGTTAGACAAGTGGAACAATCAATAGAGACCTTAGTCAGGGTGCCAAATTCAATTTGCAATGAATGACAACAAAACCGTGAGAGAGTGCCCACATTGTCAGTAGCGGCCTTCTCAAAACAAAAAAGTGGTCACTGGGGCGGGACCTTTTCAAAAGGTACATGTTTGTTCCTTTTAGCTATGACTGTTCAATATGTTGTCATCCTAGGGCGTCATATAGTGACGCTTTTGAAATTTTGTCTAAATCCAACCCACATGGCACTCTTTAGCGTCAATATAACACGCACAGAGCTTTGTTCGGTTATGGGTAGGTTTAGGTCTGGGGTAGGGTTAGGGTTAGACCACTAGGAGGCGCCTTCTGGCCCATATGCGTCTCATATTGACGCTAAAGTGTGCCATGTGCGTTGGATGTAGACGAAATGTCAAAAGCGCCAGTATATGACGCCTTGGGATGAGAACGGGCTGGAATATTGTACTTTTTTTTTCCGAGAGTGTATGTTTCACCCGTTTCACTTGAAACTGGCCTCACTTAAAATTGAGCCATATAACACCACACACACACACCTGGGTCTGAACATAACAGGGGCTTGGGGCAAAAATACCCCCAAAATACAAGATATGGTGCAAAAAAATATCTCTGTAGAAGTTGTTGTTTTGAATATTTATAATCAATACCACATGAGCAAGAGTGCTGATTTCTCCAATATCAGTGGCACATTTGCTATTTGTAAAATTAGGTGACTAACATTTTAGACACTATCCCCTGGGTTCACAGACTTTTAAGTTTTAACTGAAAGCAACTTGGAAATCTTAAAATAAAAAGAAAAATCTTAAAATATGTCATTGCCATTGTTTTGTCTCAAGATGCACAAGTCAAGTCAGATTTATTTATATAGTGCTTTTTACAATACTGATTGTATCAAAGCAGCTTCACAGTGATAACATGAAAATAATACAACACAGATCAAAAATATTCTTGAATATTAAATGTCCCCAACTAAGCAAGCCAAAAGCAAGGCAACAGTGGCAAGGAACCAAACTCCATCAGGGACTGGATGGAGAAAAAAACCTTGGGAGAACCCAGACTCAGTCGGGGGCCAGTTCTCCTCTGGCCAACGAAATAACAGTGATTACAAAACATAAAGAGTATTTGTCCATTTCCATCTACAGTATTTGGAAGTCTAAGTAATCACGCCGGTTTGGAGACGAGCACACCAGTGATGTTTTTTTCTAAGGCACGTTTATAAAAGCTACTAAAGTCCCAACTGAACTAATGCCTAAATCTGGCTTAATCTAAGCCCTGTTTGTGAAACTAGCCCAAAATTGTCCATATTGGCTGTTTTTGCTCTATTTTGCCAGTGAAAATAGTTCCAAACAGTGGAGCCATTGTCTCAGTCAGAGCAACAGTTTCAGTTTCGTTACTGAATGAATCCGCGCTTTTGAACGACTCTGTCTGCTCGACTCAAAGACCTACTCATAAAGACAGTAGACACTTGCGATGTCCCTGAATGAATGAATCAGCCGATTTAAAGGAATCGTTTGACTAAATGATTCAATGAGTCACTTGTTAAGACGACAATTTGCCACCATCTTCTGGCAGTTATAGTATCATTTTATTTTAGCTCAGGGGCTGAGAGAGTGACGAAGATTGGATGCTGTTTTTACTCTCCATCATGATTGTAACAATATAGTTCTGGTTTAAGAGATAGAACGGATTTATAAATAGACTATTAAGAGTGAAATATGATAAAACAAGGGATTCCCCCTAATATTCGACTGAACATGAGTCGAAGAGAACATTAGTCGACGAGAAGAGGCTTGTTTGACCAAAATTCTATTAGTCGGTAATCATTTTTTTTTTAAACGTCTGTTATTTGTGGTTTTTACAGTGAGTCAGACAGGAAATCCAATCATCCATCAACCTTAAATATGCTTATCAATTGAAACCTAAAGGATTATTAGGAACACCATACTATACTTCGCCTTCAGAACTGCCTTAATTCTCCGTGGCATTGATTCAACAAGGTGTTGAAAGCATTCTTTAGAAATGTTGGCCCATATTGATAGGATAGCATCTTGCAGTTGATGGAGATTTGTGGGATGCACATCCAGGGCACGAAGCTCCCGTTCCACCACATCCCAAAGATGCTCTATTGGGTTGAGATCTGGTGACTGTGGCGGCCATTTTAGTACAGTCAACTCATTGTCATGTTCAAGAAACCAATTTGAAATGATTCCAGCTTTGTGACATGGTGCATTATCCTGCTGGAAGTAGCCATCAGAGGATGGGGACATGGTGGCCATAAAGGGATGGACATGGTCAGAAATAATGCTCAGGTAGGCCGTGGCATTTAAACGATGCCCAATTGGCACTAAGGGGCCTAAAGTGTGTCAAGAAAACATCCCCCACACCATTACACCACCACCACCAGCCTGCACAGTGGTAACAAGGCATGATGGATCCATGTTCTCATTCTGTTTACGCCAAATTCTGACTCTACCATCTGAAATCGAGACTCATCAGACCTGACAACGTTTCTCCAGTCTTCAACTGTCCAATTTTGGTGAGCTCTTGCAAATTGTTGCCTATTTTTTTAATTGTCGCGTGTTGTGGCTTCACAAATGCTTTGCTGCATACCTCGGTTGTAACGAGTGGTTATTTCAGTCAAAGTTGCTCTTCTATCAGCTTGAATCAGTCGGCCCATTCTCCTCTGACCTCTCGCATCAACAAGGCATTTTCGCCCACAGGACTGCCGCATACTGGATGTTTTTCCCTTTTCCCTATGTTTTTCAGACTTATTTCGCAAATATGACCACATCACTCCAATTCTTGAGTCTTTACACTGGCTACCTGTCCGGCAGAGAATTGATTTTAAAGTCCTACTATTTATCTTCAAATCGCTACATAGCCTAGCCCCAGCCTATCTCTCCGAACTTATTCATCCCTATACTCCATCCAGAAGCCTAAGATCCCACGACCAGGCTCTGCTGGTAGTCCCTCGTGTCAGACTCAAGCGCAGAGGGGAGCGTGCTTTTGCTGTGGCAGGGCCCCGTCTGTGGAACACCCTGCCCCTAGAGATTCGAACGGCCCCAAACCTGTCTATTTTTAAATCTTTGGTGAAAACCCACCTTTTCTCTTTAGCATACTGATCTCCTTTTAAGTATTTTATTAGGTTATAACTGGGTCCCTGACAAGGCTATTTGTAGCTTTGCTGCCTTTTATGTTTTTTTTTTGTTGTTGTTTTGTTTTTAATTCTGTGTTCTGTAAAGCACTTTGGTCTGTCTGAGCGGCTGTTTAAATGTGCTATATAAATAAATGAACTTGAACTTGAACTTTTCACACCATTCTTTGTAAACCCTAGAAATGGTTGTGCGTGAAAATCCCAGTAACTGAGCAGATTGTGAAACACTCAGTTATAAGTAACTTCACCGCTCATTCTAACGTTTACCTAGATAATTGTGCTTTATTATTAGGTGCATATCCTAGTGTTTGTGTGGAGTGTGAAAGCTAAAGTATTAGCGCTGAATGATATGGAGCGCGATTCTTTAACAGCGGAAACAACTTTTTCGGTATTTTTTTTTGTCATACTTGCCGATAAGAGTAAGACATCAATCGAAACTGTAAATGTCTACTTTTATTTGTGTAAACTCCCAATAACAACAAAATGTTGTTCTTTTGTAAAATAAAGAAAACCAACAGAATGTGGGTTCTCTTCGTGAACTGGAACACGTCACAAAAGTGAACCGAAACTTAGCATATATGCTACTTGTCTGGCAGATATAAGATATATGAGGCGGCATGGAGTATTAAATCTATGGTATCTATGGTGTCAGTATTGAAAGTCCAAACAATGTTTCTTTGCCCTCGCAGCAAAAAAAAAAAAAAGCAACAACTAAAGTATAACATTGCAAATGGGTATGTGTTTGGAAATTGGTAATGTAGTAGATAATAATAGCAGAACTACAGTTGAGGCGTTTCACGCAGGTGTTTTCTTTAGGATGAATTAGTTATAATTAGAAATAATTTTGCGGATTGTTTAAATGCACATGTCTTATTTTACTCCAATGATCTTGTTTTATTTACACTGTTAGTCTTTTTATATGTTTTGATTTAAAGTAAATATTACATTTAAATATCCTAACTGGGCCCACAAATGATCATTTTAACATGCAGTTCCCATGTTTCATAAAATAAAGCTGTTTTATATATTTACGGCATTTAATTTGAATGTAATAAGCAG
>NC_142783.1:850000-852500 GCF_988280905.1 Pimephales promelas | reverse complement strand
GGCAGTATTTCCCTCATCCTCTGTGTGAGGAGCAGCAGATCTGCCTGTCTATAAATAACTGGAAAAAGCCAACTGATCCGTCTGAGAGTGAAACACAGGAAGCTCTCAGACACACATCCTCGTCATTCCCGAACGGAGCCCAAACAATCAGTTTTCTCCCGCTGATCTGAGATCTGAGACCGGAGACGCTCGGGTCCTGCTTCACTTTAGTGCTCTGCAGAGCAGTCTCATCCCAATGGCATATAACTGACAACGTCTTTTGACCATACGCCAACATCCGCCTTTTTAGGGTACCCTTTAACGTCGGTTAGATGACGTTATCGGATCCTAACCCTACCCCAGACCTAAACCTAACCGACGTTAAAGGTAAAGCGTCAGTTGGATGACGCCCCCGGGATCGTCATGTAACCGGCGTTTAAGGGTACCCTAAAAAGGCGGATGTTGGCGTATGGTCAAAAGACGTCCGTTATATGACTTCTTGGGATGAGACCGTGTTATGCTCTGTGTATATGAAGTCCAGTGAAGTCCGACGACAGCTCATAAACACAACCTTGGCAGCATAGACTTTATATTTCAGCTTTAAGTGGCTTTCCCGTTTACAAGCCCGAGCTCAGAGACAGACGGGAAGAGTGAATGCACATTTATTTCCCAGCGATATATAAAAGAGTAGATGGAGAAGCTCAAAGCTACTCCTGTCCGTAACATCTCTCCTCGTTCGAGACTCTCATTAACAAACAATACTGCTGTGAAATTGCTTTAATGACAATGTAATAAAATTGCTATTCGGCTCACAGATGGCCTGAGGCGCAGCTCGATCCGACAGCGCTGCGTCAAACCATATAAATTAACCCACTTATTCACCTTCCCTTCTTTCTTCAATCTTTCTCCACTTGTTTCTCCCTCGAAACAAAACGCAGCATCCCAGAGCACAGAAACTCTTTTACAAGATTATTCACTCAGTGTTTCTGTCGCGTTTTTCCATCAAATCAAAATGCATTTACTGGAGAAGAAGCAAAATGACTGAGATTTAATTCAAGTTAATAAATGCTGTAAAAACGTATTGCTCAAAGTTAGTTCGTGTTAACTAACATGAACTCAATTTTGATCATTTTTCTCAGAAAACAAGACTTCTTATCTTATGTCATGAACATGTATCTTGATTTAGGAATGCTGAGGTATTTGTGCTGGAGAACGAGACAGAAACACTGAGGAAGGAGATGATTGAGATATTAGAGATCTGGGAGATGGGATTTGTGATCAAAGCTGAATTTATCATCATTACTCCAGTCTTCAGTGTCACATGACCCTCCAGAAATCACTCTAATATGAGGATCTGATGATCAAGACACATTTATGATTATTATCAGTGATGAAAACCTTTTTTTTAGGATTCTTTTACATTGGAATAATATTTAACAATAGTACTGTTTTTATAGAAGAGACTTCTTTTAAAAACATTAAAAATCTTACCGATCCCAAACTTTTGAAAGGCAATGTATATTAAAAAAAATATCGATTCAAAATATTAATATAAGCAACAATAGTATCTCAATGATACTGTAATAACACTGGCATGTGTTTAAACTCAATGACTTTCCCATGATCCGAGGAGGAAAATAAAACAACTTCACAGGCCTGTTTATACTTTTTACATTACATTTGGAAAATATTAAGCCATTATTTTGAATTTCATAACAGCTGCCCGCGCCAACTGAAACGGTCATAAAAAACATAAAGCTGATCTGTTTGTTCGTGCCTTCTTTGAGTTCGGGGAGGGAAAGAGAGAGAGAGAGAGAGGGGGGGGGGGGTTATGAAACTGTTTCTCCTGGTCTAAAACAGACTCAAATAAAGGCGTTTCAGGCCTGACAGATCGAAGACCAGAAACCACTGATCAATCATCAACACACCCGCAGTGAACAGTGTGCGTCTCTGGGCTTCAGGTAAGATGGCAATGTTAGACATCCATGAAATTAAGCAGGTGTCAAAGGTCATTCATAAGTCACATATTCCACTCCATTTTTCAGCTCATTAGTCAGACAAGTTTCCATGAGAGAGAGCGAGACAGAAGCAAACCTCAAGCACGTTCAGCCCCGTGGACTTTACGACAATAAACATTCTTGTTTTTCAAATCATCATTTTAAATCATCATTTATTGTATGGTGGAAATGACATTGGAAACAGACTCCTTTGTCTAATGTCATAGCTAGTATTTTAATATCAAAACAATTCAATAATATTTCACTTTTTCTTAATTATAGTTTTAGATTAAAACTCTTGGAGTTAATGATGGAGTCATGGCAAAACATCTGCACCACATGGGACATAAAAGTTCCTGAAGTTGAAGAAACTCCCAGAATCGACTGCAAGAGTGCAATAATGAGAAACAAACCCGTCTCTCTCTCATCATCTGTGTGTGTGTGTGTTGCTGTATGCATGTGATTAGACAGATAGAATAACACACAGATGCGACTGCACTTTCCTGTCGTGTGGTGTGTGAAGC
>NC_142782.1:35938417-36050917 GCF_988280905.1 Pimephales promelas | reverse complement strand
CATTTATTAACAATAAAAACAATGCTTTAAAAATAAAGAACACAATTCAACCCAGAACAAAATTCAAACAGGCTGAATGAAATAGCAGCATTGGGTACAAATAAAAATGAGCACAAGAACATAGAGATGAATCAAAGCAGAAAAAGGGCGTATAAGACAGCCACTAATGCTAACATACAGAAGACAGTCAGAATATAAACAGGTACATACATTTACAAAATACAGAAGGCAGTGAGATTATAAACAGGTACATACATTTACAAAATACACACAGTAAAGGCAAACCTTTTATAAAGTACATTTAAATACAAAATAAAACTGTTTCAGAAAAATAGGAATGGGCATAAAACAGCACAATGGCTTACAAGACAAGGAGCATAAATTAAAGATATACAGAAAACATTCAATCATAAAAGCCAATAAAACTAAAATAGGCTTATGGAAAATGCAAAGATGGGAAGAATGCACAAATACAAAAAGGGCCATTGAGACCACGATAAGGACATAAGTGCAGAGACAAAACTAAATTTGTAATACCCTTTATGCCTTAATGCTCCTTTAATCAAACACCACAATGTATAAATATGTAAAAAATCATCACTACAACAGGGCACTAAAAAGGGACTTAACTGGCAGAGGCATAAAAGGCAAACAGCAGAAATACAAACACTAAAGGGGAATATAGAAATGCAAAGGAAGAATAATCTGAGACGTGCAGCTTTTATGCTTGAGAACTTTATTTTGTTCTGTCTTAGAATAGGTTAGACAACACCATAAAGGGCACAGAACAAAAGCGAAAAAGACAGACCGATTGAAATATAGAGGGCATAAAAAATATCCTTTAAAAAAAAACTAAAATGAACTGAAAAAAAATAAAATAGAAAAACAAGGTTAAACAATACAAAGTAGCAAAAATAAGTCAAGTGGACAAAGCTGCTTTTAAATAAAAAGCATTAAAGCAGTTAAGCATGGCAGAGCAAAAAGTTGTCAATTGAATTTCATGTGTGACATTAACACGATTCAATCAACAGCATAAATACAAAATCATGCTCCTTTGAAACTTTTGTATAGATGTTAATGATGTTAAAAGTAAACTTAAACAGGAATACAAAACTGTACAAAGTGAAACCACAAAAAAAGTTGAAAGTATTATGAACAAAAAGGCAAAGGAGGATGTAGAGCCAAAACAAAATCGATAAAAGGATAGGGGGGACCTTTGGTGAATGAGCCAGTTACAACTCGGTGGACAACCAACTCAGATGGAGCCATTAGAGATGGGGACCTGGGCAGAGACAAGACCACTGCACTGCAGGGCAATAACTGCCCATGGAGGACCTGATAGAGCATTAACCTAACTTTCACTCTGTCAACCTGTCTTTGTGCCAAGCCCCAGACTTATGGCGGAGCTGGTAATCTGAGGCCAAAGGTGGACTCAAGGTGCAAAGGGTAAAATGAAGGATGAACCAAAGGGAGTAGCCAACAAAGTAGCCAACAAACACAGGCCACATTAACTAGATGAAATGGGTAGAGGAGGGGGGGCAGGAGCAGCATCAATGAGAGGCTGAGTGTGAAGCAGAGTATGTGAGCGGAGTGGAGTGGGAGCGGAGCGAGGAGTGGAGCGGCATGATTTTGAACTACCGCTCTATCACGAGGACAATTCATGCCAACGGCTCATTATAGAACTGCATTTTTAGTAAGGATTCACGTGTTAAACACATTACGCTAGCATGATACAGATGGATCACTCAAATCAGAAAAAAATGTGAGGGTTATGATGACGCCGATGGACATGAGTGGCTGCGGGAGGTTATAGTTATCAAGCCTGTACTGAATATGAGCGGGCACCACGATCTCATGAAAGTGCGAATCTATAGCACACATTTTATTTCTCGTGCCTATTATTATATGCCAAAAAATTGTTTGTGCGCGCAAATGACGCACACTAAACCCCTTGGTTAGGATGGGTGTGAAGTGCGTTCTTGCCATTAAGTGCGTATCGTAGGCTATGCCCACGAGAAATAAAATATACACTCATCGGCCACTTTATTAGGTACACCTGTCCAACTGCTCGTTAACACTTAATTTCTAAGCAGCCAATCACATGGCGGCAACTCAGTGCATTTAGGCATGTAGACATGGTCAAGACAATCTCCTGCAGTTCAAACCGAGCATCAGTATGGGGAAGAAAGGTGATTTGAGTGACTTTGAACGTGGCATGATTGTTGGTGCCAGAAGGGCTGGTCTGAGTATTTCAGAAACTGCTAATCTACTGGGATTTTCACGCACAACCATCTCTAGGGTTTACAGAGAATGGTCCGAAAAAGAAAAAACATCCAGTGAACGGCAGTTCTGTGGGCGGAAATGCCTTGTTGATGCCAGAGGTCAGAGGAGAATGGCCAGACTGGTTCGAGCTGATAGAAGGGAAACAGTGACTCAAATAACCACCCGTTACAACCAAGGTGGGCAGAAGAGCATCTCTGAACGCACAGTACGTCGAACTTTGAGGCAGGTGGGCTACAGCAGCAGAAGACCACACCGGGTGCCACTCCTTTCAGCTAAGAACAGGAAACTGAGGCTACAATTTGCACAAGCTCATCGAAATTGGACAATAGAAGATTGGAAAAACGTTGCCTGGTCTGATGAGTCTCGATTTCTGCTGCAACATTTGGATGGTAGGGTCAGAATTTGGCGTCTACAACATGAAAGCATGGATCCATCCTGCCTTGTATCAACGGTTCAGGCTGGTGGTTCAGTACCTTTTCAAAAAGTACCTTTTCAAAAAGTACCTTTTCAAAAAGTACCTTTTCAAAAAGTACATGAAAGCATGGATCCATCCTGCCATGTATCAACGGTTCAGGCTGGTGGTTCAGTAACTTTTCAAAAAGTAACTTTTCAAAAAGTAACTTTTCAAAAAGTAACTTTTCAAAAAGTAACTTTTCAAAAAGTAACTTTTCAAAAAGTAACTTTTCAAAAAGTAACTTTTCAAAAAGTAACTTTTCAAAAAGTAACTTTTCAAAAAGTAACTTTTCAAAAAGTAACTTTTCAAAAAGTAACTTTTCAAAAAGTAACTTTTCAAAAAGTAACTTTTCAAAAAGTAACTTTTCAAAAAGTAACTTTTCAAAAAGTAACTTTTCAAAAAGTAACTTTTCAAAAAGTAACTTTTCAAAAAGTAACTTTTCAAAAAGTAACTTTTCAAAAAGTAACTTTTCAAAAAGTAACTTTTCAAAAAGTAACTTTTCAAAAAGTAACTTTTCAAAAAGTAACTTTTCAAAAAGTAACTTTTCAAAAAGTAACTTTTCAAAAAGTAACTTTTCAAAAAGTAACTTTTCAAAAAGTAACTTTTCAAAAAGTAACTTTTCAAAAAGTAACTTTTCAAAAAGTAACTTTTCAAAAAGTAACTTTTCAAAAAGTAACTTTTCAAAAAGTAACTTTTCAAAAAGTAACTTTTCAAAAAGTAACTTTTCAAAAAGTAACTTTTCAAAAAGTAACTTTTCAAAAAGTAACTTTTCAAAAAGTAACTTTTCAAAAAGTAACTTTTCAAAAAGTAACTTTTCAAAAAGTAACTTTTCAAAAAGTAACTTTTCAAAAAGTAACTTTTCAAAAAGTAACTTTTCAAAAAGTAACTTTTCAAAAAGTAACTTTCCAAAAAGTAACTTTTCAAAAAGTAACTTTTCAAAAAGTAACTTTTCAAAAAGTAACTTTCCAAAAAGTAACTTTCCAAAAAGTAACTTTCCAAAAAGTAACTTTCCAAAAAGTAACTTTCCAAAAAGTAACTTTCCAAAAAGTAACTTTCCAAAAAGTAACTTTCCAAAAAGTAACTTTTCAAAAAGTAACTTTTCAAAAAGTAACTTTTCAAAAAGTAACTTTTCAAAAAGTAACTTTTCAAAAAGTAACTTTTCAAAAAGTAACTTTTCAAAAAGTAACTTTTCAAAAAGTAACTTTTCAAAAAGTAACTTTTCAAAAAGTAACTTTTCAAAAAGTAACTTTTCAAAAAGTAACTTTTCAAAAAGTAACTTTTCAAAAAGTAACTTTTCAAAAAGTAACTTTTCAAAAAGTAACTTTTCAAAAAGTAACTTTCCAAAAAGTAACTTTCCAAAAAGTAACTTTCCAAAAAGTAACTTTCCAAAAAGTAACTTTCCAAAAAGTAACTTTCCAAAAAGTAACTTTCCAAAAAGTAACTTTCCAAAAAGTAACTTTCCAAAAAGTAACTTTCCTAAAAAAAATACATTAAAAGTCAAATCAAAAGCATAAATACAAAATAAAATATAAAATAAACGCATTAAGTCAATCAACAGCATAAAAATAAAAAAGGAGCATTTAGTTACAACTAAACTTACAAAGGAAATAGAAATATACAAAGGAAACAGAAATATACAACAGTACTAGAAGAAATCAAAAGAAATTGAAACAGTATTAAATAAGAGACAGAGGATGATTGACATTTTGATATGGAGCTTGAGAGAGCTGTGACCAAGGGAGGTGCTGACAGAGGGAACCACCACAGAGGAGATAATGGAGGGAATAGGGAGGCAGAACATGGCAGGAAGCCCCAACAAGGTCACCAGGATGTAGGGCCGTAGCAGAGTCAATAAAAGGATAGGTGGACCTTTGGTAAATGGACCAAGCAGAACCCGGTGGACAACAAAATGAGATGGAGCCATTAGAGATGAGGATTTAGGCAGAGCTGAAGACCCAAGACAAACCACTGCACTGCAGGGCAGAGGCAGAACCACAGAGGTTGAAGGAATAAGGCAAGACCCCCGATACAGCTTGAGGGATAACTGCCCATGGTGGAACGGATAGGTCGACAGAGTGAAAGTTAAGTCCGGGGCTTGGCACAAAGACAGAGGATCAACACCTATGCGGAGCTGGTAATCTGGAATACAAAGGTTGACCCAAGGTGCAATGAAGGATGAGGCAAAAGGCTGCAAGGAGCCAGCAGACACAGGCCCCATTAAATAGAGAACATGGGTAGAGGAGGCGGGAGGAGCATCAATGAGAGGCTTCATGCTGAGTGAGAAGGACATCAGACTGGACTGTTTAAACAGCTGGAGGGACCGGCCAACACAGGATAATGGTTTACAAAAAAGTTAACCAGACAAGTACTTATTAGTTTTTAAAAATTTTCTAAATTACTTTAATGTAAACAAACAAAACAAAGTGCAACAAAATACAAGACAAGTTTACAACTTGCATACAAAGCCTTACAATATAAGAAGGGGCAAACAATGGCATAAAAGGTAACAGATAATGTAAGAAACAAGTTAAAACGTATTTATTAACAATAAAAACAATGCTTTAAAAATAAAGAACACCATTCAGCCTGTTTGAATTTTGTTCTGGGTTGAAATAAATAGCAGCATTGGGTACAAATAAAAATGAGCACAAGAACATAGAGATGAATCAAAGCAGAAAAAGGGCATATAAGACAGCCACTAATGCCAACATACAGAAGACAGTCAGAATATGAACGGGTACATACATTTACAAAATACAGAAGGCAGTGAGATTATAAACAGGTACATACATTTACAAAATACACACAGTAAAGGCAAACCTTTTATAAAGTAAATTTAAATACAAAATAAAACCGTTTCAGAAAAATAGGAATGGGCATAAAACAGCACAATGGCTTACAAGACAAGGAGCATAAATTAAAGATATATGGAAAACATTCAATCATAAAAGCCAATAAAACTAAAATAGGCTTAGGGAAAATGCAAAGACAAGAGCAGTGATCAATACAAATGCAAAGATGGGAAAAATGCACAAATACAAAAAGGGCCATTGAGACCACGATAAGGACATAAGTGCAGAGACAAAATTTAAGGAGCATTAAGGCATAAAGGGTATTACAAATTTAATCAAACGCCACAAGGAACAAATATGTAAAAATCATCACTACAACAGGGCACTAAAAAGGGACTTAACTGGCAGAGGCATAAAAGGCAAACAGCAGAAATACAAACACTAAAGGGGAATAGGAACGCAAAGGAAGAATAATCTGAGACGTGCAGCTTTTATGCTTGAGAACTTTATTTTGTTCTGTCTTGGAATAGGTTAGACAAGACCATAAAGGGCACAGAACAAAAAGTTTAAATAGAAGTTAATAAATAAAATACTGTACAAAAGCGAAAAAGACAGACCGATTGAAATATAGAGGGCATAAAAAAATCCTTTAAAAAAAACCTAAAATGAACTGAAAAAAAAAACGAATTGAAAAACAAGGTTAAACAATACAAAGTAGCAAAAAGTCAAGTGGACAAAGCTGCTTTTAAATAAAAAGCATTAAAGCGGTTAAGCATGGCAGAGCAAAAAATTGTCAATTGAATTTCATGTGTGACATTAATACAAGTCAATCAACAGCATAAATACAAAATTATGCTCCTTTTTTGACACTTTTGTATAGACGTTCATGTAAAAGTAAACTTACAGGAATACAAAATGTACAAAGTGAAACCACAAAAAAAAGTTGAAAGTATTATGAACAAAGAGGCAAAGGAGGATGTAGAGCCAAAATACAATCGATAAAAGGATAGGGGGGACCTTTGGTGAATGAGCCAGTTACAACTCGGTGGACAACCAACTCAGATGGAGCCATTAGAGATGGGGACCTGGGCAGAGACAAGACCACTGCACTGCAGGGCAATAACTGCCCATGGAGGACCTGATAGAGCATCAACCTAACTTTCACTCTGTCGACCTGTCTTTGGCCTCAGATTACCAGCTCCGCCATAAGTCTGGGGCTTGGCACAAAGGTGGACTCAAGGTGTAAAGGGTAAAATGAAGGATGAACCAAAGGGCTGAAAGTAGCCAACAAACACAGGCCACATTAACTAGATGACACTAGAGGAGGGGGGGGGGAGGAGCAGCATCAATGAGAGGCTGAGTGTGAAGGACATCAGACTGAATTGACTATCCTGTGTTGGACGGTCCCTCCAGCTGTTTTATGAGAACACAAAATAAACCAAAACAGATTATGAACCTCACAAAAACTGAAAGTAATATTGAAAATGCAAAAAAAAAAAAAAGGTTAGGATTCACAAATGGGGTGTTCCAAATTACACAATATGGGCAAAAGTAAAGTCATAAATGAGTAGAAACACGTGTTATGGTCCATATTTGTTTCCATGTTCTGTTTTTTTAAAGCCTTTTGTTAACCTAAGTAAAAAAAAAGAAATTAAAATGAAACAAACAAAGTCAAGTGCAACAAAATGCAAAAAAGTAAGTTTACAACTTCAATACAAAGCTTTACAATATAAGAAAGGCAAACAATAGCATAAAAAGCAGACAGAAAATGTTAAAAAACCAGTGAAAGATATATAATTTTAAAAAATGCATTTACGGTATATTTAGGTTTATTTTAATTTTTTTTGTAATGTTTAAGACAAAGACAGACAAAAGGGTCATAAAATAGAAAGGGATAATAAAAGAACAAAATTTATCTTAAATGGAACAAGAGGCAAAACCATAAATACAAATATTACATTTAGTACAATATAAATAAAAACAAAAAAAAAATGAAAAAAGAAATTGTCTTTGTGAGTGGGATACACCCCTATATATGTTTTAGCTCAAGTAACTTTGATTTGCACCTGCAGTTGATTGATGAGGTGAAGGGTTGAAATCAACCCTGGACAAGTCAGTCTAACACAAGTCAGGGTTGGGGTTAGGGTTAGTCCTTTGACGAGTCCCTTGTCTTTACAAGTCCCACCCACCCAATTCCAACGGTTGAACACTTAAAAAGAAAATTCATTTTCATTAACTTCTGTTAATGTGGAGAACCAAGTACCCCATGAACCCGATAGCCATACCATCAGGGGAAGAACAAAATTCAAACAGGCTGAATGAAAACGCAGCATGAAATACAAGTGACCACAACAACAGAGATGAACCAAAGCAGAAAATGGCCATGATAAGACCGCCACTAATGCTAACATACAAAAGACAGTAAGAGAATAAAAACAAGTGCATAATTATGCAAAAAGTACAGACAAACCATTTGACGCAGTTCCTTTCAATACAAAATAGAACAGGGTAAAGCTTTTTTTATGCCCATTCCCATTTTTCTAAAAGCGTTCAATGTCCCTGTCCCATTGACCAAGACCAGGAGCATTAATAAAAGATGGAAGACATTAAATCAAACAAAAAAAAATAGGCTTAGGAAAAAAGGGAAAGACAAGAAAAAGGAATGAAATTAATACAAAAGATGGGAAAAATGCACAAATACAAAAAGTGCCATTGTGACAATAAAAAAAATCTTAAATACATGAGGTGAAGGCATAAATACAACAGCAGGAGTTTCAGGACTGTGTTGTTTTATAAAGCTGTACAAGTAATTTGCTTTATACAAGTATAAATAATAAAAGGCATTAATGTAGTGAAGATTTGCAGTGACTGTACGTACAAGAATGCCATGTTCCTTCTCAGAAAGCCCACAGTCTCTCTCTGAACAGTAACATTTAAGAAGTTGGAGATTTAATTTCAGACCATAAAAATGCAAGACCTAAAACTACAATGCATTAAAATGACAGTACAGTTAATGCATATCTTTTTGTTTGTTTCAAACATTTATGTATAGAAGAAAATGACTGCCTGTTGTATTCCCTTACATTTGTCAATGTAATACATTCAATCAACAGCATAAATACAAAACATTAACATTTCTACAAAAGGGAAAAATATAGGGACTTTTTACAAAAGTGCAAAAATACAAAATTGTAAAGACTATCAAAAAAAACAAGAAATAATGAACAAAGGCCATCATTTGACAATCAAACTTAAATGAGGGATTCAAAGAGGATACTAGGACAAATCAATATAAATGATGAAAAGGAACACATAAGCTAAAATTAAGTGGCATAAAGACACTTTTAAACTATTTTGAGAAGCACTATACAGCTAAAATTGACTAAAACAAATAGGACAAGAGCATATTTACAAGTAGTTTAAAGGGAAAGGTAACAGAGGTATGGAAGTATTAAAAGATTAAATGAATGCAAAGAATAGCAAACCAAAAGCACAATATCATCAGTGCAAATAGACCAGACAAAAAAGGGTCAAAACACAAAATGAGTATTAAGAAGGGGGAAAGGGGCTTAAAAATGGTAGTGTCCAAGCCATGAATACAAAAGCAAATGTTGTCAAATCAATTTCATGACATTAATAAATTCTCTTTTTTTTTTATTCTCCTGTGCTACAGAGACAATAATAGAAGGCATTATCCACAAAAGTCAAGACCCACACAAGTGAAACACAAGTCAAGACCCACACAAGTCAAGATCCACTCAAGTCAAACACAAGTCAATACCCACACAACTCAAGATCAACACAAGTCAACACAAGTCAAACAAGTCAAGACCCACACAAGTCAAGATCAACACAATTCAAACACAAGTCAGGATCCACACAAGTGAAACACAAGTCAAGATCCACTCAAGTCAAACAAGTAAAGACCCACAAGTCAAGATCAACACAAGTCAAACACAAGTCAGGATCCACACAAGTGAAACACAAGTCAAGACCCACACAAGTCAAACAAGTCAAAATCCACTCAAGTCAAACACAAGTAAAGACCCACAAGTCAAGATCCACTCAAGTCAAACACAAGTCAAGACCCACAAGTCAAGATCAACACAAGTCAAACACAAGTCAAACACAAGTCAGGATCCACACAAGTCAAACACAAGTCAAGTCAAGATCCACTCAAGTCAAACACAACTCAAGATCAACACAAGTCAAACACAAGTCAGGATCCACAAGTCAAGATCCACACAAGTCAAACACAAGTCAAGATCCACACAAGTCAACGCAAGTCAGGATCCACACGTCAAGATCCACACAAGTCAAGACACACAAATTCAGGATCCACACAAGTCAAACACAAGTCAGGATCCACACAAGTCAAGACACACAAGTCAGGATCCACACAAGTCAAGACACACAAGTCAGGATCCACACAAGTCAAACACAAGTCAAGACACACAAGTCAGGATCCACACAAGTCAAACACAAGTCAGGATCCACACAAGTCAACACAAGTCAGGATCCACACAAGTCAAGACACACAAGTTCAGGATCCACACAAGTCAACACAAGTCAGGATCCACACAAGTCAAACACAAGTCAGGATCCACACAAGTCAAGACACACAAGTCAGGATCCACACAAGTCAAGACACACAAGTCAGGATCCACAAGTCAAGATCCACACAAGTCAAAAACAAGTCAGGATCCACACAAGTCAACACAAGTCAGGATCCACACAAGTCAAGACACACAAGTTCAGGATCCACACAAGTCAAGACACACAAGTCAGGATCCACAAGTCAAGACCCACACAAGTCAAACACAAGTCAGGATCCACACAAGTCAAGACACACAAGTTCAGGATCCACACAAGTCAAGACACACAAGTCAGGATCCACACAAGTCAAACACAAGTCAGGATCCACATAAGTCAAACAAGTCAAGATGCACACAAGTCAAACCCCATCAGCATAAAATAGTCAATTGGACAGGAACATAGAACAGCATAATTACTAACAATTAGAACAGCATAAATGAAAGACATTTAATCATAAACAAAAAACAACGGGCTTAGAAAAACAATTGGCTTAGAAAAAAAAATGCAAAGACGAGAGAACGAAATAAAATAAATGCAAACGATAGGAAAATGCACAAATATAAAATTGTAAATTTTGAAAAAGTACATGTCACAGGGTGACAAAATCCAACTTTGTCCCTAACAAAGCGGAACTAATGTTCGCCGTGATTGCCTCCCGCCGGACCCAAAAAAAGGAACACCGGGCTAGTTCCAGGGTAGTGCAAAAATCCCCGAAAATGGGGTGATGAGCCAAACGTCGCTGGCAGCTGTGCATGGGGAGTAAAACTTCGCAATTGGGACACGTTGCGATTAGAGGAGTATAAAAGGAGGAAGTACAGACCAAACGGGGCATTGTTTTGGGAGAAGTGCTCTCAGAGAAAGTGTGAGCCGTGGTGAAGAGGAAGTGGGGCCGGCGAACGGGCACGGTGCTGTGAGTTGGGAGAAAGAGCAGGCTGATTCAATGAGAAGGAGGTAACCATGGGACAGAAGATCATTTGTGAGAGATCATGAGTAGTCCAAATCAATTTCCATCCTCCTCTCGTGTCTGTGGGACCTCTTGATGTGAATGCCAGTTCAGAAGAAGGGCGACGGCCATATATATATATATATATATATATATATACACAGTATATGAGTATTTCCCACTGAGTGCTGAATTGTTGAGATGAAGGGATGTGATGCACTGTTTGCTGTGTGAAGCGTGAACCTAAACCCCTGGATGTCCACTTCTTACCGGAGTTTTCCATCACATTCTGACTGCATAAGAAGAGGCTAACATTGCTGTACTTCACAGACCATTGAGTGTATTCATCTGGCAGCCCACTGTGAAGAGAGAGACACATAGTGAACGCTTAACTGACTGCTTTGCAGTGAAACCTCCAGCCGCAAGTTCTCTGTGTGTCACTTAAAGAAGAGGATTACGTACCTGTCTGCTTTGCAGTGAAGCTCCCCCACTGTAAGCTCTGTGTCTGTTGGCCCTGCAAGTGAATTCAAGTTTGTTTGAATAGTCCTTTCACAATACTTGTTTCAAAGCAGCTTTACAGAAAGTGCATTACAGAAAAGTACATGGAAAATTACATTTAGATAATCATGTTATATTAAGGGCATAACATATTGCCAGCATTGAGTCGTCTCTCCACAGGCGTCGAGTCATCTTTCACAGGTGTTGAGTCGTCTCTTCATAGGCATTTAGTCTTCTCATCGCAGGTGTTGGGGCATCTGAAGTCTCCATGAGAGGCTGGATACAAACTGGAGCTGACGAACGCCATTTTTCTCGGGACAAGCGTCACAAACAGATCGGAAATAATTAGCATAGCTGATGTTCATAATGATTTCCATTACACAGGAGTAGATGTTAAAAAACACTCACAAACTCTCCACAACCCAACCATACGCGCCAACCCGTTTGACTAAGGCTATCGAGCCCCACTGTGGCAGTAATGCGTTTCATTGGCAACGGTTCCGTATGGCATACCACCTACCGCAATAACACAATATCTGCCCAACCACCCATCATTCACGCAATACACACAGGAAAAGTAATGACTGTAAATACTATGCAACCTATACAAGTAACCTACAGACTCTTCAAGTTTTAAAGTATTAAAAGCATTCGATCTGATTCAACAGAGGAATAAAAGGTAAGCAGTATGTGAATGCTTGGCTAAAGAGATGCGTCTTTAGTCTAGTTTTAAACTTTGACAGCGAGTCAGAGCGTCAAACCATATCAGGAAGGATATTCCAGAGTTTGAGCGTAAATAATTTAAGTTTGAGCCTAACTTTTATTTGTGGAATATTTACATTAATAAATAACTAATGTTAATTACAAGCAATTGTCTAGCAGTGTCGTTAATAATCCTTAAGCAAGAACTGACCACAGAGAAGTCATCTGAACAAATTGTAAGTACCATTCGAATGCTTATGATTTAGGGCAGATTTGACTTAGTCGACCTAACCTGAGGATAAAAAATAATAATGTTAAAGGTGTTAAAATTAAAGCGCGCACACATCATAAAACATGGCACCCAACGTGGGGCTTTAACTGTTCAATTCTGGCCAGTAATTGAGCAGTTAAGTGCCTTCTAAATAGCATGTGCGTGGATATGCATAAGGATTAAATTTTTTTCTTTTTTTGGAAATAAAAAGAAAAAGATACATCACCAAATAGAAGACGACTAGACCAACTTAGTCGAAAAAAAGATACTAATCTAGAAAAGATTATTGAACACCCAAAACGGGTTAGATGTGCACATAAGAAATAAGTTGAAGGGTGATTGAAAGTCTAATAAGTCTATTCCAAAGAGGCTAAGCTATGGCAGCAAAAGCCCAGGAAAAATCCAGCATGACTTTTATACAACCATATACATGGGGTGATTCTCGTATATTAGGATGGCAAAAGATGGCCTTACAGACAGAGACATCAGTCCAAGAGATGGAACCAGGAGAAACATTCCTTTCAAAGGAGCGACTTTGACTTACTAGTCATTAGGTGTGTAACGTCTTGGAGATGTTGTCCGACAGAACAGCCGCTCCGATTCTGCTGGGGTGAAGCATAATAGAGCCTAGGTCTCTCCCAGAACAGATTCCAATTATTTACAAAGAGCAGTTTCTGTTTATTACACAATGACATTAATAATTCAATTAGTGCAAATAATCTACTGAACCTTTCCTGTCCTTGTCTGTAAGAGGGAAGCGGTTCAGACACGATGATCGTTGCGTTAGGCGATGTGTTGCGTACAGTCTCGATCAGGCTCCTGTAGTCCTTCAGAACCTCAGCCTGATGTCGTTCGCTACCACGTTCAGCACAACAGCTCCGACGCACTCATCACCGTTCAGGATCTCAGGAACCTGTGCAGCGACATCAAGAACATGAGCACAAGGAAAGCAGTGAGTGCGCACCTTATCCTTACCTGAGGTAGCACGGACATGACGGATCATGGATGTGCCGATGATCACAGCGCCGTCACGTTCTGACTCACGAAGAGGGGAGAAGCGGTTCCGGGTCGAGATCTCGAAGAGAGGTTCAGAGAGGTTCTCGCTCTGGTCCTGGCTCGTGTCTTCCGGTGTGTGATCCATGGTGTTGTGTCGGTGTCGGAGTGAATGAAGCCAGAGATGATCGCTTCCTCCTGGGCAGAGAAACGCATGGAGTAGATGAAGTCAGAGTCAAAGAGTAACTAACCACTGACTTGTAAGCATTGGTGTGTGATATTTCAAGCGCTGACCGCCGATCCAGCAGCTCACAGGCGTCGAGTCGTCTCTCCACAGGCGTCGAGTCGTCTCTCCACAGGCGTCGAGTCGTCTCTCCACAGGCGTCGAGTCGTCTCTCCACAGGCGTCGAGTCGTCTCTCCACAGGCGTCGAGTCGTCTCTCCACAGGCGTCGAGTCGTCTCTCCACAGGCGTCGAGTCGTCTCTCCACAGGCGTCGAGTCGTCTCTCCACAGGCGTCGAGTCGTCTCTCCACAGGCGTCGAGTCGTCTCTCCACAGCCGTCGAGTCGTCTCTCCACAGCCGTCGAGTCGTCTCTCCACAGCCGTCGAGTCGTCTCTCCACAGCCGTCGAGTCGTCTCTCCACAGCCGTCGAGTCGTCTCTCCACAGCCGTCGAGTCGTCTCTCCACAGCCGTCGAGTCGTCTCTCCACAGCCGTCGCTAAACGAGGAACAGACACAGTTTCAATATAATGTTCCACACTAAGCATATCAATTAAGTTTGGACAACAAAGACTGTGATTTGGACTTTGACTTACTATTTATTAGGTGTGTGCAAATAATCTACTGAACCTGAACGTGGGAAGCGGCCCAGACAATGATCGTTGCTTCAGGAAAATGTGCTGCATACCGTCTCGATCAGGCTCCTGTAGAACCTCTTCAGAACCTCAGCCTGATGTCGTTCACTCCCACGTGCAGTACAGCAGCTCCGACAAACTGAAGTTGACGAATGCCATTTTTCTCAGGACAAGCGTCCCGAGATAACGGCAGAAAACAGATGGGAAATAATTAGCATAGCTGATGTCCATAATGATTTCCCTTACACAGGAGTAGATTCCAGAGTTTGAGCATAAAGAATTTACGTTTGAGCCTAATTTTTATTTCTGGAATATTTACATTAATAAATAACTAATGCTTATTACAAGTAATCGTCTAGCAGTGTTGTTAATAAACTTTAAGCAAGAACTGACCACAGAGAAGTCATCTAAACAATTGTAAATACCATTCAAATGCTTATGATTTAGGGCAGATTTGACTTAATCGACCTAACCGGAGGATAATAAATAAGGTTAAAAGGTGTGAAGTTTAAAGCGCACACCGTAAAACATGGCGCCCAGCGTGGGGCTTTAACTGTTCAATTCAGGCCAGTAATTGAACAGTTAAGCGCCTACTAAATAGCATGTGCGTGAATATGCTTAAGGATTAGAAATATATTTTCTTTTTTAAAGATAAATCAATTAGAAGACGACTAGTGAAACTTAGTCGGAAAAAAAAATCTAGAAAAGATTATTTAAAGAAGACACAGAAAGGGTTAGATGTGCAAGGCTCGTTGCTTCAGGCGATGTGTTGCATACCGTCTCGATCAGGCTCCTGTAGTCCTTCTTCAGAACCTCAGCCTGATGTCGTTCGCTCCCACGTTCAGCACAACAGCTCTGACGCGCTCATCACTGTTCAGGATCTCGGGAACCTGTGCAGCAACATCAAGAACATGAGCACCAGGAAAGCAGTGAGTGCGCACCTTATCCTTACCTGAGGTAGCACAGACATGGTGGACCATGGACGTGCCCATGATCACGGTGGCGGTGGATCGGTGGATCTCCAAGACCGGGAGGGGCGGCGGAGAGGTTCTTACTCTGGTCCTGGCTTGTGTCTTCCGCTGTGTGATCCATGGTGTTGTCGGTGCCGGAGTGAATAAAGCCAGAGATGATCGCTTCCTCCTGGGCAGAGAAACACATGGAGTAGATGAAGTCAGAGTCAAAGAGTAACTAACCACTGACTTGTGAGCATCGGCATGTGATGTTTCAAGTGCTGACCGCTGATCCACCAGCTCACAGCCCACAGGCGTCAAATCATCTCTCCACAGGCGTCACTAAACGAGGAACAGACACAGTTTCAATATAATGTTCCACACTAAGCATATCAATTAAGTTTGGACAACAAAAACTGTTATTTGGACTTTGACTTACTAGTCATGTCTGTAAGTGGGAAGCAGTGCAGACATGATCGTTGCTTCAGGCGATGTGTTGCGTCTCGATCAGGCTCCTGTAGTCCTTCTTTAGAACCTCAGCCTGACGTCGTTCGCTCCCACGTTCAGCACAACAGCTACGACGCGCTCATCACCGTTCAGGATCTCGGGAACCTCTGCAGCGACATCAAGAACATGAGCACCAGGAAAGCAGTGAGTGCGCACCTTACCCTTACCTGAGGTAGCACGGACATGACGGACCATGGACGCGTCGATGATCACGGTGATGTCGCGTTCCGACTCGCGAAGAGGGGCGAAGCGGTTCCGGGTCAAGATCTCCAAGACCGGGAGGGGCGGCGGAGAGGTTTTAGCTCTGGTCCTGGCTCGTGTCTTCCGCTGTATGATCCATGATGTTGTGTCGGTGCCGGAGTGAATGAAGCCAGAGATGATTGCGTCCTCCTGGGCAGAGAAACGCATGGAGTAGATGAAGTCAGTCAAAGAGTAACTAACCACTGACTTACGAGCATCGGCGTGTGATGTTTCAAGTGCTGACCGCCGATCCAGCAGCTCACAGGCAGAGTCGTCTCTCCACAGGCGTCACTAAACGAGGAATAGACACAGTTTCAATATAATGTTCCACACTAAGCATATCAATTAAGTTTGGACAACAAAAACTGTGATTTGGACTGACTTACTAGTCATGTCTGTAAGTGGGAAGCAGTGCAGACATGATCGTTGCTTCAGGCTATGTGTTGCGTACCGTCTCGATCAGGCTCCTGTAGTCCTTCAGAACCTCAGCCTGATGTTGTTCCCTCCCACGTTCAGCACAACAGCTACGACGCACTCATCACCGTTCAGGATCTCAGGAACCTGTGCAGCGACATCAAGAACATGAGCACCAAGATAGCAGTGAGTGCGCACCTTATCCTTACCTGAGGTAGCACAGACATGACGGACCATGGACGTGCCCATGATCACGATGGCGTCGCGTTCCGACTCACGAAGAGGGGAGAAGCGGTTCCGGGTTGAGATCTCGAAGACCGGGAGGGGCGGCAGAGAGGTTCTAGCTCTGGTCCTGACTCGTGTCTTCCGCTGTGTGATCCATGGCGTTGTCCATGCCGGAGTGAATGAAGCCAGAGATGATCGCTTCCTCCTGGGCAGAGAAACGCATGGAGTAGACGAAGTCAGAGTTAAAGAGTAACTAACCACTGACTTGTAAGCATCGGCTTGTGATGTTTCAAGCGCTGACCGCCGATCCAGCAGCTCACAGGCAGAGTAGTCTCTCCACAGCCGTCGCTAAACGAGGAACAGACACAGTTTCAATATAATGTTCCACACTAAGCATATCAATTAAGTTTGGACAACAAAAACTGTGATTTGGACTGACTTACTAGTCATGTCTGTAAGTGGGAAGCAGTGCAGACATGATCGTTGCTTCAGGCTATGTGTTGCGTACCGTCTCGATCAGGCTCCTGTAGTCCTTCAGAACCTCAGCCTGATGTTGTTCCCTCCCACGTTCAGCACAACAGCTACGACGCACTCATCACCGTTCAGGATCTCAGGAACCTGTGCAGCGACATCAAGAACATGAGCACCAAGATAGCAGTGAGTGCGCACCTTATCCTTACCTGAGGTAGCACAGACATGACGGACCATGGACGTGCCCATGATCACGATGGCGTCGCGTTCCGACTCACGAAGAGGGGAGAAGCGGTTCCGGGTTGAGATCTCGAAGACCGGGAGGGGCGGCAGAGAGGTTCTAGCTCTGGTCCTGACTCGTGTCTTCCGCTGTGTGATCCATGGCGTTGTCCATGCCGGAGTGAATGAAGCCAGAGATGATCGCTTCCTCCTGGGCAGAGAAACGCATGGAGTAGACGAAGTCAGAGTTAAAGAGTAACTAACCACTGACTTGTAAGCATCGGCTTGTGATGTTTCAAGCGCTGACCGCCGATCCAGCAGCTCACAGGCAGAGTAGTCTCTCCACAGCCGTCGCTAAACGAGGAACAGACACAGTTTCAATATAATGTTCCACACTAAGCATATCAATTAAGTTTGGACAACAAAGACTGTGATTTGGACTTTGACTTACTATTTATTAGGTGTGTGCAAATAATCTACTGAACCTGAACGTGGGAAGCGGCCCAGACAATGATCGTTGCTTCAGGAAAATGTGCTGCATACCGTCTCGATCAGGCTCCTGTAGAACCTCTTCAGAACCTCAGCCTGATGTCGTTCACTCCCACGTGCAGTACAGCAGCTCCGACAAACTGAAGTTGACGAACGCCATTTTTCTCAGGACAAGCGTCCCGAGATAACGGCAGAAAACAGATGGGAAATAATTAGCATAGCTGATGTCCATAATGATTTCCCTTACACAGGAGTAGATTCCAGAGTTTTGGAGCATAAAGAATTTACGTTTGAGCCTAATTTTTATTTCTGGAATATTTACATTAATAAATAACTAATGCTTATTACAAGTAATCGTCTAGCAGTGTTGTTAATAAACTTTAAGCAAGTACTGACCACAGAGAAGTCATCTAAACAATTGTAAATACCATTCAAATGCTTATGATTTAGGGCAGATTTGACTTAATCGACCTAACCGGAGGATAATAAATAAGGTTAAAAGGTGTGAAGTTTAAAGCGCACACCGTAAAACATGGCGCCCAGCGTGGGGCTTTAACTGTTCAATTCTGGCCAGTAATTGAACAGTTAAGCGCCTACTAAATAGCATGTGCGTGAATATGCTTAGGATTAGAAATATATTTTCTTTTTTAAAGATAAATCAATTAGAAGACGACTAGTGAAACTTAGTCGGAAAAAAAAATCTAGAAAAGATTATTTAAAGAAGACACAGAAAGGGTTAGATGTGCAAGGCTCGTTGCTTCAGGCGATGTGTTGCGTACCGTCTCGATCAGGCTCCTGTAGTCCTTCTTCAGAACCTCAGCCTGATGTCGTTCGCTCCCACGTTCAGCACAACAGCTCTGACGCGCTCATCACTGTTCAGGATCTCGGGAACCTGTGCAGCAACATCAAGAACATGAGCACCAGGAAAGCAGTGAGTGCGCACCTTATCCTTACCTGAGGTAGCACAGACATGGTGGACCATGGACGTGCCCATGATCACGGTGGCGGTGGATCGGTGGATCTCCAAGACCGGGAGGGGCGGCGGAGAGGTTCTTACTCTGGTCCTGGCTTGTGTCTTCCGCTGTGTGATCCATGGTGTTGTCGGTGCCGGAGTGAATAAAGCCAGAGATGATCGCTTCCTCCTGGGCAGAGAAACACATGGAGTAGATGAAGTCAGAGTCAAAGAGTAACTAACCACTGACTTGTGAGCATCGGCATGTGATGTTTCAAGTGCTGACCGCTGATCCACCAGCTCACAGCCCACAGGCGTCAAATCATCTCTCCACAGGCGTCACTAAACGAGGAACAGACACAGTTTCAATATAATGTTCCACACTAAGCATATCAATTAAGTTTGGACAACAAAAACTGTTATTTGGACTTTGACTTACTAGTCATGTCTGTAAGTGGGAAGCAGTCCAGACATGATCGTTGCTTCAGGCGATGTGTTGCGTCTCGATCAGGCTCCTGTAGTCCTTCTTTAGAACCTCAGCCTGACGTCGTTCGCTCCCACGTTCAGCACAACAGCTACGACGCGCTCATCACCGTTCAGGATCTCGGGAACCTCTGCAGCGACATCAAAAACATGAGCACCAGGAAAGCAGTGAGTGCACACCTTATCCTTACCTGAGGTAGCACGGACATGACGGACCATGGACGCGTCGATGATCACGGTGATGTCGCGTTCCGACTCGCGAAGAGGGGAGAAGCGGTTCCGGGTCAAGATCTCCAAGACCGGGAGGGGCGGCGGAGAGGTTTTAGCTCTGGTCCTGGCTCGTGTCTTCCGCTGTATGATCCATGATGTTGTGTCGGTGCCGGAGTGAATGAAGCCAGAGATGATTGCGTCCTCCTGGGCAGAGAAACGCATGGAGTAGATGAAGTCAGAGTCAAAGAGTAACTAACCACTGACTTACGAGCATCGGCGTGTGATGTTTCAAGTGCTGACCGCCGATCCAGCAGCTCACAGGCAGAGTCGTCTCTCCACAGGCGTCACTAAACGAGGAATAGACACAGTTTCAATATAATGTTCCACACTAAGCATATCAATTAAGTTTGGACAACAAAAACTGTGATTTGGACTGACTTACTAGTCATGTCTGTAAGTGGGAAGCAGTGCAGACATGATCGTTGCTTCAGGCTATGTGTTGCGTACCGTCTCGATCAGGCTCCTGTAGTCCTTCAGAACCTCAGCCTGATGTTGTTCCCTCCCACGTTCAGCACAACAGCTACGACGCGCTCATCACCGTTCAGGATCTCAGGAACCTGTGCAGCGACATCAAGAACATGAGCACCAAGATAGCAGTGAGTGCGCACCTTATCCTTACCTGAGGTAGCACAGACATGACGGACCATGGACGTGCCCATGATCACGATGGCGTCGCGTTCCGACTCACGAAGAGGGGAGAAGCGGCTCCGGGTCGAGCTCTCGAAGACCGGGAGGGACGGCAGAGAGGTTCTAGCTCTGGTCCTGACTCTTGTCTTCCGCTGTGTGATCCATGGTGTTGTCCATGCCGGAGTGAATGAAGCCAGAGATGATCGCTTCCTCCTGGGCAGAGAAACGCATGGAGTAGACGAAGTCAGAGTCAAAGAGTAACTAACCACTGACTTGTAAGCATCGGCTTGTGATGTTTCAAGCGCTGACCGCCGATCCAGCAGCTCACAGGCAGAGTCGTCTCTCCACAGGCGTCACTAAACGAGGAATAGACACAGTTTCAATATAATGTTCCACACTAAGCATATCAATTAAGTTTGGACAACAAAGATTGTGATTTGGACTTTGACTTACTATTTATTAGGTGTGTGCAAATAATCTACTGAACCTTTCCTGTCCTTGTCTGTACGTGGGAAGCGGCCCAGACAATGATCGTTGCTTCAGGCGATGTTTTGCATACCGTCTCGATCAAGCTCCTGTAGAACTTCTTCAGAACCTCAGCCTGATGTTGTTCACTCCCACGTGCAGTACAGCAGCTCCGACAAACTGAAGTTGACGAACGCCATTTTTCTCAGGACAAGCGTCCCGAGATAACAGCAGAAAACAGATGGGAAATAATTAGCATTGCTGATGTCCATAATGATTTCCCTTACACAGGAGTAGATTCCAGAGTTTGAGCATAAAGAATTTAAGTTTGAGCATAACTTTTTCTGGAATATTTACATTAATAAATAACTAATGCTAATTACAAGTAATTGTCTAACAGTGTTAATAAACCTTAAGCAAGAACGGACACAGAAAAGTCATCGGAACAATTGCAAGTACCATTCGAATGCTTATGATTTAGGGCAGATTTGACTTACTCGACCTAACCTGAGGATAATAAATAATAAGTTTAAAGCTGTTAAGATTAAAGCACACACACACCGTAAAACATGGCACCCAACGTGGGGCTTTAACTGTTCAATTCTGGCCAGTAATTGAACAGGTAAGCGCCGGCTAAATAGCGTGTGCATGGATATGCTTAAGGATTAGGGTTAGATTTAAAAAAAAAAAAAGAAAAGATATCAATTAGAAGACGACTAGTGAAACTTAGTCTTTTCTAGATTTTTTTCCGACTATTTAAAGAAGACCCATAAAGGGTTAGATGTGCACATAACAAATAAGTTAAAGAGTGAAGGAAAGACTAATAAGTCTATACAAAAGAGGCTAAGCTATGGCAGCAAAAGCCCAGGAAAAAAAAAAAAAAAAAAAAAAAAAAAAGCAAGACTTTTATACAAGCATATAAATGGGGCGATTCTCGTGTATTAGGATGGCAAAAGATAATCTTACAGGCAGAGACATCAGTCCAAGAGATGGAACCAGGAGAAACACTCCTTTCAAAGTAGCGATTTTGACTTACTAGTCATCTGGTGTGTAACGTCTTGGAGATGTTGTGCGACAGAACAGCCGCTCCGATTCTGCTGGGGTGAAGGCCATCAGCACGATGGAGGATAGGTCTCTCCTAGAACAGATTCCAATTATTGACAAATAGCAGTTTCTGGTCATTACAGAATCACATTAACCATTCATTTAGAGCAAATAATCTACTGAACCTTTCCTGTCCTTGTCTGTACATGGGAAGCGGTCCAGACACGATGATCGTTGCTTCAGGTGATGTGTTGCGTACCGTCTCGATCAGGCTCCTTTAGTCCTTCAGAACCTCAGCCTGATGTTCGCTCCCGCGTGCAGCACAACAGCTCAGGAACAGGATCTCGGGAACCTGTGCAGAGACATCAAGAACATGAGCACCAGGAAAGCAGCGAGTACGCACCTTACCCTTACCTGAGGTAGCACGGAGGGGCAGCGATGATGTTCTAGCTCTGGTCCTGGCTCGCGTCTTCCGCTGTTTGATCCATGGTGTTTCAGTGCCGGAGTGAATGAAGCCAGACATGATCACGTCCTCCTGGGCAGAGAAACGCATGGAGTAGATGAAGCCAGTCAAAGAGTAACTAACCACTGACTTGTGAGCATCGGCGCGTGATGTTTCAAGCGCTGACCGCCGATCCAGCAGCTCACAGGCGTCGAGTCGTCTCTCCACAAGCGTCGCTAAACGAGGAATGCACAGTTTCAATATAAATGTTCCACACTAAGCATATCAATTAAGTTTGGACAACAAAGACTGTGATTTGGAATTTGACTTACTAGTAATCTGGTGTGTAAATTCTTGGAGATGTCAGCACAACAGCTCCGACGCGGTCATCACCATTCAAGATCTCAGGAACCTGTACAGCGACATAAAGAACACTAGCACCAGGAAAGCAGTGAGTACGCACCTTACCCTTACCTGAGGTAGCACGTACATGGACCATGGACGTGCCGATGATCACGGCGTCGGCGCGTTCTGACTCGCAAAGAGGGGAGAAGCGGTTCCGGGTCGAGATCTCGAAGACAGGGAGGGGTGGCGGTGGCGGAGAGGTTCTAGCTCTGGTCCTGGCTCGTGTCTTCCGCTGTTTGATCCATGGTGTCGTGTCTGTGCCAGAGTGAATGAAGCCAGAGATGATCACGTCCTCCTGGGCAGAGACATGCATGGAGTAGATGAAGTCAGTCAAAGAGTAATTAACCACTGACTTGTGAGCATCGGCACGTGATGCTTCAAGCGCTGACCGCCGATCCAGCAGCTCACAGGCATCGAGTCGTCTCTCCACAGGCGTCGCTAAACGAGGTATGGACAGTTTCAATATAAATGTTCCACACTAAGCATATCAATTAGGTTTGGACAACAAACTGTGATTTGGACTTTGACTTACTAGTCATTAGGTGTGTAATGGCTTGGAGAGGTCCAAGAGAACAGCTGCTCCGATTCTGCTGGGGTGAAGGCCCTCATCAGGTCTCTCCTAGAACAGATTCCAATTATTTACAAAGAGCAGTTTGTCCATTACACAATAACATAAACCATTTATTTAGTGCAGATGGTCTACTGAACCTTTCCTGTCCTTGTCGGCACGTGGGAAGCGGTCCAGACACGATGATCGGTGTGTCAGGCGATGTGCTGTGTACCGTCTCGATCAGGCTCCAGTAGTCCTTCAAAACCTCTGTCTGCTGCAGCCTGACGTCGTTCGCTCCCACGTGCAGTACAGCAGCTCCAACAAACTGGTGTTGACGAACGCCATTTCTCAGGACAAGCGCACCGAGAAAACAGCAGAAAACAGATGGGAAATAATTAGCATAGCTGATGTCCATAATGATTTCCATTACACAGGAGCAGATTCCAGAGTTTGAGCATAAAGAATTTAAGTTTGAGCCTAACTTTTTTTCTGGAATATTTACATTAATAAATAACTAATGCTAATTACAAGTAATTGTCTAGCAGTGTTAATAAACCTTAAGCAAGAACTGACCACAGAGAAGTCATCTGAACAAATTGTAAGTACCATTCGAATGCTTACGATTTAGGGCAGATTTGACTTAGTCGACCTAACATGAGGATAATAAATAATAAGGTTAAAGGTGTTAAGATTAAAGCACACCGTAAAACATGGCGCCCAACATGGGGCTTTAACTATTCAATTCTGGCCAGTAACTGAACAGTTAAACGCCTGCTAAATAGCGTGTGCTTGGATATGCTTAAGGATTAGAAATGTATTTTCTTTTTTTTTGGAAAAAAAAAAAAAAAGATAAATCACCAAATAGAAGACGACTAGAGAAACTTAGTCTTTCCTTCACTCTTTGACTTATTTCTTATGTGCACATCTAACCCTTTCTGGGTCTTCTTTAAACAATCTTTTCTAGATTATTTTTTTTGACCAAGTTTATACCAAAGAGGCTAAGCTATGGCAGCAAAAGCCCAGGAAAAATCCAGCATGACTTTTATACAAGCATATACATGGGGTGATTCTCATATATTAGGATGGTAAAAGATAGCCTTACAGGCAGAGACAGTCCAAGAGATGGAACCAGGAGAAACATTCCTTTCAAAGGAGCGACTTTGACTTACTAGTCATCTGGTGTGTAATGTCTTGGAGATGTCCAACAGTCTCGATCAGGCTCCTGTAGTCCTTCAGAACCTCAGCCTGATGTCGTTCGCTCCCGCGTGCAGCACAACAGCTCCGACGCGCTCGTCACCGTTCAGGATCTCGGGAACCTGTGCAGCGACATCAAGAACATGAGCACCAGGAAAGCAGTGAGGTAAAGAAGAAAAATCAAGGATAGATGAATCAATTTGACGGAGCTACAAACACAAAGATAAATATTAAAAAATAAAAAGCACCTACCCGAGAAGAAGATAACCACAGGACAGAAGACCAGAACAGATTTCAATTATTTACAAAGAGCAGTTTATGTTCATTATACTAAATGAATGGTTAATGTCATTGTGTAAATAACTACTGAACCTTTCCTGTCCTTGTCTGTACGTGGGAAGCGGTCCAGACACGTTGATCGTTGCTTCAGGCGATGTGTTGCATACCGTCTCGATCAGGCTCCTGTAGAACTTCTTCAGAACCTCCATCTGCGCAGCCTGATGTCGTTCGCTCCCGCGTGCAGCACAACAGCTCTGACGCGCTCTTCTCCGTTCAGGATCTCGGGAACCTGTGCAGCGACATCAAGAACCAGGAAAGCAGTGAGTGCGCACCTTACCCTTACCTGAGGTAGCACGGACATGACGGATCATGGACGTGCCGATGATCATGGCGTCGTCGCGTTCCGACTCGCGAAGAGGGGAAAAGCGGTTCCGGGTCTAGATCTCGAAGACTGGGAGGGGCGGCGGAGAGGTTCTAGCTCTGGTCCTGGCTCGTGTCTTCCACTGTGCGATCCATGGTGTTGTGTCGGTGCTGGAGTGAATGAAGCCAGAGATGATTGCGTCCTCCTGGGCAGAGAAACGCATGGAGTAGATGAGGTCGGAATTAAAGAGTAACTAACCACTAACTTGTGAGCATCAGTGCATGATGTTTCAAGCGCTGACCACCGATCCAGCAGCTCGGCTTGCTTCAGCAGACCACGGATCTGTTTCTCCACGTATTCCAGCTCCTCGAATGTGTCTTCACCTGCACTCAGAGGTAACGTTAGACACGCATCTGATGTGTTCGCCATTATAACAGATGAACAGTAAATTAGTAGTGATAATACAACTATTACTACTAATTTAGGACTGAAATGTCGGGTATAACCCGTATCCTTTCAGTGAAACGGGTATAAAATGAGACGGCCGAAAGGCAAGACGCCACGCGTAAAATGTTAGTAGCCGAGATTCGGAAAATTGGATGCAAGTAGCGATGTCAAAGCAATCCAATTGTTTTTTATGAGGAATAGTATTGAGGATAAGTTCACATGTTATAAAAATAGAAAGTGCTTGTTTATAAATGAGTGATAAAGAAGAAAATCAAGGAGCAACTTTGACTTACTAGTCATCTGGTGTGTAACGTCTTGGAGATGTTGTCCGACAGATCAGCCGCTCCGATTCTGCTGGGGTTAAGTCTATCAGCACGATACAGCCTAGATCTCTCCCAAATCAGATTCCAACTATTTACAAAGAGCAGTTTCTGTTCATTACACAAGAACATTAACCATTCATTTAGTGCAGATGGTCTACTGAACCTTTCCTGTCCTTGTCTGTACGTGGGAAGCGGTCCAGATACGATGATCGTTGCTTCAGGCGATGTGCTGCGTACCTTCTCGATCAGGCTCCTGTAGTCCTTCAGAACCGCCGTCTGCCACAGCCTGATGTCGTTCGCTCCCGCGTGCAGCACAACAGCTCTGACGTGCTAGTCACCGTTCAGGATCTCGGGAACCTGTGCAGCAACATCAAGAACACGAGCACCAGGAAAGCAGTGAGGTAAAGAAGAAAATCAAGGATTGATGAATCAATTTGACGGAGCTACAAACACAAAGATAAATATAAAAAATAAAAAGCACCTACCCGAGAAGAAAGTAACCACAGGACAGAAGATCATTTGTGAGAGATTGTGAGTAGTCCAGCCTCCTCTCTTGCGTCTGTGGGACCTCTTGATGTGAAAGCCAGTTCAGAAGATGGGCGACGGCCATATATGTGTATTTCCCACTGAGTGCTGAATTGTTGAGATGAAGTGATGTGATGCACTGTTTTCTGTTTGAACCTAAACCCGCTGGATGTCCATTTCTTACCCGAGTTGATCACATTCTGACTGCATAAGAAGAGGCTAACACTGTTGTACCCCACAGACCGTTGAGTGTATTTATCTGGCAGCCCACTGTGAAGAGACACGCAGTGAACGCTTAACTGACTGCTTTGCAGTGAAACCTCCAGCCGTAAGTTCTGTCTCTTAAAGAGGAGAATTACGTACCTGTACACTCACCTGTCTGCTTTGCAGTGAAACCTCCAGCTGTAAGTTCTCGGTCTGTCACTTGAAGAGGATTACGTACCTGTACACTCACCTGACTGGTTTGCAGTGAAGCTCCCCTGCTGTGAGCTCTGTGTCTGCTAGCCCTTCGAGAGAAGAGGACTCTGTGATTGTAAACTCACCTGAATGGTTTGCAGTGAAGACCCCCAGCCTGGAACTCACGCCACAAAAAAAAGAAAAAAGTTTAAAGACAGTATGAAAAACCCAACTTAAAGAACTAATATATATATATAAAATAATGCAAATGAACATAAGTGCTATAAAAAAAGACAATCATAAATTTAAACAAATGGCACATTGAAAATGACACAAGTAGCTACATAAATACAAAATGAAGAAAATGAGCACAAAGGCTAAAATAAGGTGGCATAAAGACGCGTTGAAACCATTTTGAGAAGTACAACTAAAATTGACTAAAACTTTAAAGGGGAAAGAGAAGAATTTTGGAAGTACTACTAGATTAAATTAAGGCAAATAATAGCAAACTTGCAGATTACAATCCACATTCACACATCATAGCCTACACATCGACAAAAACAAGAACGAACTTCAAGACCGATTTAAAAAATAAATTAAAAAAATAAAAGATTAACACAGAGCTGCCAAATTTCACATTGACAATGGACTCACAACTAACACTTTTCACACGCACTCACGCCCATGTTCTCACACAGAGAAAAATCGAAGCTAAGAGGACACCGAACAGACTGGATAGAGAAGATTACTTTTGATAAGGAACAAATTCTCAGCTCTCGGATTCTGTTAATTTTATTATGAAATTCGAACAATAAACATTGCGTTTTTAAATGCGTCCGATCACTGTAGCAGTTCAAGCGGCACGTGAACAGATCAAGTCGCTTTAAAATCCTAGTTAATAGTAAAACAGAAATGATCAATAGGTGCGTGTTGAAAGATACAGTAACTTACTGAAATCTATGACTCATACACACTGTAATGTCGACCAATCAGTGTTTTTCAACCGCGGAAAAAAGATCAATAACAGCCGGAGGGACTACAGTCACATTAACCTCAAGAAAGACATTTAATGACCATAGCACGCAAGTATACCTGCTCTCCAGTGGCGTAGCAAGTCAGTCCCGGGCCCATATGCAAAATAAAATTGGGGAATTCCAGCGTTATGGATGTGCCATTTGCAGTCACAACTTGAAATATAAATTCTAAAAAAAAAAGCATTTAAAACCAATATATGGAAAAATCCGTTTATTCATGCTACTCCTTTAAAGGAGTCCAGACATTAGAAAAACAACCTGCGTTTTTATATTTAATATTGAGGAAATAGACATGCATGACAAAAAAAAAAATAATTAACTTTGGAGGCAAAATATATATTTTTGTAATTCTGTGAATTACACTGCGCAAATCGAATGAGGAAGGGTTGGCTCTCCACAGAACATTCATTTTAATGAAAATATTCATCTCATTTTATTTTTCGTGTTCGCATTTATGAGGAAATAATTGTTACAGACGCGACAGTTCTCCGTTATTCGGACGTGAGCGCTCTGAAGCGGCACTAAAATACAGACTAAAAACTTCCACAGACCTCAAACAGAAAAGCAAAGCCTTTGTTTAAAGTGAATTTCGTTTTCCTTTTAATTTTATCTTGATTTTAATCAATGTTTCATCAACAAATTGCCTAGATTTAATAAATAAGCAAGTAAATTAATACACAAGTAAAAGAAAACAATTATAGGTAATCACTAGGCTACACGCAGGCGCCGGTGCAGAGCGCGTCTCATAGGCTAAATATAAACTCAGCGTATAAGTATATCCTACTCCACAGACCTGAAACGTTTATCTATATTGAAATGTCAACTTTTAAACAGAACAATTCAAAACGAAACTAAACCAAAAAGACTGCTCTCTGCTTATGAAATGAAATGTGCATTTCTCACTGGCGCATCCACCTATAGCCTACTGCGAAGATCGCGAGTCAGCAACGTCAACTTCATCTTTATTAATAAACAATTAATTTCTCCTTGCTTCATTTTATTCTAAATAGTTTTAATTTACTGTATTTTATTTTTATCATAATTTTTATTTTTCATTATTTCTTTTTTTTTTCTAAACGGTTTTAATTATTCTGATTTCTTTTGATTAGGCTATTTTAATTTCTTCTATGTAAAGCACTTTGAATTGCCATTGTGTATGAAATGTGCTATATAAATAAACTTGCCTTGCCTTGCTATATTTGACATAGGCCTATTCATAATCATTGCTTTTGCCGGTTCTTTGTGACAGCATAGGTGCTTTAATTATCGCCATTGTTACGAGAGTCACCACCGCATCAAAAACATGATTTTAATACCACCTAGCTTAACTGTTTTAAAAGAAAACACAGAACGAATAGCCAAATGCGCATACTCCATCTCGCGAATGTAGTAAATGCCATATTCACCCATTAGCCGCTTACATGGCCAGCGCGAGCACAGAGGCCGAAATAATGACCCACCGCACTCGTGTAAAAAGAAAACGCTATATAAATATATCATGACATGCATTCAAAAATATATTTATTGTGACTAAACTTTAAAAAATAATTACCTTGTTTTAATAAAAAAAAAACTCCCCTATATGCACGTGCATGCCCAGACGCCACTGCTGCTCTCAAACCCCTCCAAGGTTTAGTGAAGTAGGTAGAGGGAGGTGATGTCACTTTGTTCTTTGATCAAATCCAGGTCTACATTTGATCCAATCGTCATACTTGGCTCATTTTGGGATTGACCAAGTCAGGTTCGGGACTTTGAGACATCAGACAGCTGTAAAACAATGAGGTGTGAGAAAGTGCATTAACAAGACATTTAAAATAAATGGGTGCTCAAAAAAAATCCCTCAAGTGCCTGACCTGCATCCTTGCTCAGACCGCCTCCACACACAGGACTCAAAGGACCGGCTGAAACTTCAGAGGTAGAGAACAGACGAGGGAACTAGGAGACAGCATCTTTGTGAAAGCTCAGAGGATAAATAACTCATGTTAGCAGACCGGTGCGTAATCCACATTAAACCAGACAAAGTGTCTGAGGTGTGTTTAAATACTGTGGTGATGAGTGTGCTGATCAGGTGCAGGTGAGGAGGATGGATGGGTAATTAAGTGCAGGTGATGAGCAGGAGGAATTCTGGGAATTGCAGTTTTGAGTGATATGTAAACTTGTCTTGCCTTTATATGGCTGGACCATGGCTTTATTCTAAACCACATACTCATTGGGTAGGTACTTATTTCCAATTAACTTGACGAGTGCTAAAAGTGTAGGTACTTTATAGCCTGATCACATTAAGTATAAATGATATCTGGACATCTGCCATGCTGACGTTTTCCCAAGAGCAACAACTTAAAAAAGATATGAGCGACAGGTTTAATTCATGTATCTAAATATCTTGATATTGATGAAACTTGCTCATGTGAAACTTTGTGGTTTTGTTGAAGAATCAAGTGTCCTTTTATTTTGTGATTGTACCATAACCAATACATTTATGGTTATTTTAAGTTCTTATATTTTTAACCCTACTAATGTGACACAGTTTTATCTTTAAAGATTTAGAGACAAAACCCTTTCAAATAAATTAAAATAATTATATATATATATATATATATATATATATATATAGGAAATACCATTAATATAAAACTTTGCACATTGTGTTATATATAGCTCTTGTCTGTAGTTTTCCTCCCATAGAACGTTTATTATTAATTAACCCCTTGAGTTCTCCTTGTCCGGACTCTGTTGAGTTCCTCCACACTCCTCAGCGTTGGACATGGCGGAGCGTCTGGTGCTCGGCCTATCACTCGTCAGCAGTGTGGATCCTGTGTTAGGCTGGGTCTATATGTTGCGATCCCTACGGTGATCCCATATGTGTATTCTTCCACGGTACAGCTCCCTATGGCGAGCCTGTGTCTTTCGCTGTCATTCTGCCATCACTGTTCAGTGTTCCCAGTGTTATCCAAGTCTAACTGAGTGGGTCTTGTGGAACAGCAGTGAATTCCTGGCCTAAGACTCTTCTGCTAAAAATGTCAGGAGGATCACGAGGCTTTTGTCTAGGCACTGGAAGGTGGCAGCTTTAGTGGCATCTACGTCCGTATTTAAGATGCATATCTCGCACGCCAATGTACATGGGCTTGTTTTAAAATACTCAAAGACAAAAGGCTGCCTAACGTGATCCCATTCCAGTCGATGTCTACTACGTCCTCTGTTCCTTCCTTATCAAGGGATACGCATACGCAACCAGGACGTTACATATGCCTATTTAAGTACAAACAGCGACTTTCGCTGTGACTAAAACTGTCAAATATTAGCCGTATGTTTTGGTTTGATATTTCTGTTAGAATTTCCTGTATACATTTTATTTGAATATTCTGTCTTTAATAGGGTGACCATATTTTGATTACCAAAAACCAGGACACTCGGCCCAGCAAACAGATGGGCCTACTCAAAGATACCTTATTAATTTCAAAACATTTCAAGTAGGTTATGCCTCCTCTGTATGGATAGAAAATTGTTAGATTGTTATAAGAAAACAGGACAGTTGGTCTCCCTAGTGTTTAAAGATTTTCTCATGAAAATACTGTGTAAAAAAAAGAGACGCTTGAAGTTACTTCAAAGATTCATGGCACAACCCGAACCCAGCATGGCTGTGGAAACCAGTTCAAACCATACAATATCAGCGTAAACATCAAGCAAGTGGTTTAATTTACACAAACCGCAGTGATCTTAATCATGAGTACTGGGAAAACAGAGTCTGCAAACAGTTTAAGCATTTGCTACCAATCCTTCTTTATTTAGAATAAAGGAAAAGCAAGTAGGTCAATTAGCCAGAAAGATGACGAGTGTTCGCTAGTGCAGTCGCACGACAGGAGCATCTGATGTCTTTGGTCCGAACCGGAGCAGAAGGAACGGGATGGTGAAAGCGAATGACTGAAGGCACTTGATCACAGCGGTCTCAGATCATTTGGAAAAACAAAAACGAGTCTCTTTCTCTATACATGAGGAAGAACAGAAGTTGCTTGAGAACAGAGTCCAATCAGAGAACTAATAAATCCCACTACATACATGGCCGGAGGCTACAAAATCATTATACATATAGTTTACATATATACAGGATTGAGCTGAAAAGATGCAGATCATCATCAAGCAACCAAAGAAAAGAGAGACAGATCTGAATTCACATGAGCAAAACTATCCAGATCTCCTGACAGACAGAACAGAACTTCTCTACATCCTGAACACACACACACACACACGTGTGAATCTGATATCCCACAATTCAAAGCAAGCGCAGATTCTTTCCAACAAGAGTCTTTCAGGAAGAGAAAAGGAAGCGGACATTGCGAGTGGAAGAAGAGCATGTGAGTGTGTGTGTGTGTGTGTGAGAGGAGGAGGAGCAGATGTGTGTGTGTGTGTGTGTGTGTGTGTGTGTGTGTGTGTGTGTGAGAGGAGGAGGAGCAGATGTGTGTGTGTGAGAGGAGGAGGAGCAGATGTTTGTGTGTGTGTGTGCGCGTGTGTGTGTGTGCGTGTGTGCGTGTGTGTGTGAGGTGTATCGTGAGAGCGTCATTGTGGACTAACATCTCTAACTCTAACTGGCCCAATCTACGCTCAGCCCACTAAACGAGCTTCGGGACAAACTCAGCCTGCCATCTTAGTGTTGATCATCTGGTGTGTGAATAACAAACGTGCCGAAAACTCTTTCCTCGACACGGACGACATGAACGAGGAAGCCCACGAGAAACACTCACAGGAACTACTGAGACGAACACGGACTCGAGTGTGAGCAGCTCAGACAGACAGGAGGAGAAGAGGAGCGAGAGAAGCATGAAGAGCAGGAGTCGGCCGCAGCTCAACTCAGATGTAAACTTGATATTTCTCTTCATCAGACCGATGTGTGTGTGTGTGTGTGTGTGTGTGTGTGTGTGTGTGTGTGCGCGCATCATGGGCAGGGCGTCCGCGGTTGCCTCTGTGGTAGCCCGTTGTGGGCGGGGCGATCAGAGCGATAGCCTGAGGAGTGGGCGGAGCCTCGCACACTATTGGCTGGCTGGGATCTGAGGTCACTCTGGGGTCTCGCCCTATTGGCCGGCTGGGATGTGATGTCACTCTGGTAACTGCGCTCTCCCTGGTTACGGTAGTTGCTTCGGCCAGGGTTTCGCTCAGGATGGGTGTTTCCATTATAACGCTGGTTTCCCTGGTAACCGTGAATGTAGCGCCTGTTGCCCTGGAAAATCTGCACAGCAGAGAGAGAGAGACATGTGCCAGATCAGAAAGAGCACATGACAGCGGGAATAAATGAGCATGTGCGGCGCCTCACCTGTTTGTGGGGTCCACCGGGGCGGCCCGTGTACGAGGGGGCCTGAGGCTCAGAGGGGGGCGGAGCTTGGACAGGAACTGAGCTTGTGACGGAAGAGGAGGAGCTACAGCGAGAACGGCTGGAGTAGCTCGTCTGAGGATGATACACTGCACAAACATCAACACACGTCAACACACGCCAACTCTTCACATGTTCATTTATATGGAGAACACAGTCCCGTTCCCGCCCGCACCTGATCCGAACGCCATGATGCTGCACTTCAGAGGCTCCAGATCATGGGAAAATTTCACAGCTTTCCCAAGATCCTCGTCATACTTGCGCTCACTGACAAAGTGCTGGAGAGAGAGAGAGAGAGAGAGAGAGACTTGAGGCAAGTGCTAAGAAAAGAGATGTTTGTAATGTTTTAAACTTTAACAGTGTGTGTGTTGACCTTAATGTCAGCTCGTAGTTCAGTCAACTGTTCTTCAGTCAGTGATGCTGATTGGTCAGCCAGTCTCTTCAGCGCCTCTGCTCTCTTCTGACGCCCGTCCAGAATCGCCACTGTCACACACACACACACACACACACGTGATCATCCTCACTGAACACACAGGGATCTCGCACAAACACTGCTGCTGACTCAAACTACGGGAACATCGAGAACACGCGTGTGTGTTTGAGCCAATCGCAGGATTGTGTTCTTGTGATCAATTAAAGTCAACGGGTCTTTGAGCATTTCGGTGTTAGAAATAAAATGCATTATTATTATTATAATCCCTAACTGACATCACATTTCAATGCTATATATGAAGAGTTTGGTTCCAAAACACGATAAACACCATTTTTAAAAAAAATTTAGTTACTCCAAAAATCTGTATAGTATCTGGTCAGTATTGAAAAGTCAATGTTTAATTTTACATAAAATGCGATATCCATCCTGTTATTATGTTATATTTTCTCCCTTTCTTTACAAACCGCGACAAACGCCAGTCTACCTTCTTTGCAAAATGCGATACATCCGCTCAAAGAATCACAACGCACCGTTCCACGCAAAGTAAACAGTAACGGCAGCGCTTTAAATCCACCCGGCTTCCTACGTTTTCTTATCTGTTTTGTATTTTTAGTAGGGGTGTAACAATATTTGAACTGAACCAAAAAACCGCGATACTGAACTCACGATTCGAATCGTAATAATGTCATTGCGAACCGAACACGCCCCGCCCCGCCCCGCCCCTTGCTACCCCGGCCTCGCCCAGCCCGGCTCAATGGACCTCATGTCTTACTGTAGGTGTACAGTACACAACAAATTCAGTTTTGTAGCCCAACCACCATTAACACCAAATAACAAGCTCCGTGTTTTGTTACTTTCAATAATAAGCAAGGTGTAAGCGTTCCAATTCTATTTGATCACGAAATTAAAACAATAAACGGCGTTTTGGCGCTCTTTGATGTGGCGTGACGGATCGCTGTAAGCCTATAGGCTCCTCATGTCAAGCGGCAGCGCGGCGCGCGCGATCATCTCTTCCTCAGTCACAGAATGGACACCTGAAGGCGTGTGGAAAGATACAGTATACTCACTGAAAGACTTCATAACTCGTATAATCGCTCAGTGTTTCAGCAGCGGAAAGACGTCAATAAAACCGCATAGCTTTAGCTTGTCACTAGCATTATATTTACCTCAGTCAGCAGCCAAGTGATTCAATGTCCACAACTTTGGTTCCTATAATGAACTCTTGCACTAAATAAATGCACTATGTTAGCCTATATATTATACTTTAACCTGTTAATGATATCTAATGATTATTTAATGTAGGCCCTATGTTTAAAATATCTTTCATGAAAATGAAAACTGTGTAAATTATTATATTTCAATAACATATTAGAGTAAAAACAAGTTAATGCAAAAACTGCCTTATGTTCAGTTTACATGTTTTCATACAATGTGTTGATTATTACATCTAAAAAATAAATAGCATCTGAATTTAGGTTAAAAGTCTAGGCTACAACCTTTAATGTCATAGTAATGTGCGGCTCCCTACATAGTTTACAGCATTAGCAGATTTTTTTTTTATCCTTGTGAAACATTTTATTGTAATTGAATTAATTTAAAGACAGAGACATTTTTTTTCATTAAACCACTATAAAAATAAAAATAAAAAAAATTTAGCTTTCTAAACCGAACTGAACCGAGACGTCAAAACTGTGGGAAAACCGAAACGTTGTGTATCGTTACAACCCCAATTTTTAGATCAACAAACAAACAAAAAAAAGAATAATTTTGACGGCATTGATGAACCTGCGATGGTTCCTGTGGCGGGTAAGAAACGCAAGGCATCGAAATCGAATCATTTACGTGAGGAGATTAAGAAGACGAGGCACTCGGGAGGAGGAGGATAAATGCCGGCTGTTGCTTGTTCTCACACGACAGCACCACACTTCCGTCACGCTGACCCCAGGGGATCTTTTGAAAAACTTTCAATTGTTTTATTCAAAGTCAACGAACCGAGCAGGACCAAGCCATTTTACAGCTGATCGCCGTCAAAAAAGTTCAGCCGCGAGTCGGCCACGTCCCAAGACAACAGATATGCAGATGTAAAGATCATGCGTAAATCATAATTCATGATGATGTACTCATCTTAGTTAATGTTTTAATTAAGGTGTTCATCCATGAAGTCATGAATGAAAAACGTTGAACGTGTGTTAGTTCCTCATGATTCATGAGATATTAATGCATGAATGAATAATAATAAACTTTATTTTATATAGCGCCTTTAAAAAGTATCTCGAAGCGCATCACAAATATAGAAACATAATAAGACATACAATTAAACAAGCAATGCAATAAAATACAAAATAAAAACATTACGAAAAATAGGATTATTTAATAAAAATAATACAATTATCAACAATAATTGTGAACATAATTCATGCATTAATTTATATATTAATTTATGTACCCTTACCAAATATTGTTTTATTAATACAATGGATTTATAGTAAGCACAAGACAACAAATTCAATGTATATAAAAATAATTTTATTTTGAATTTATTTTGGTTAATTGCATTTTGAAAAAAAAATTAATAAATCTTTGAAAATCAAAACTGGATTGAATTTTTTATTGTTATTATAACCTACAAATTCTGTGTGAAACTTTGAAAAAAAAAATTCACACAAATTCATCAAAATGGATTTATTGCGTCAGTGGCGGTTTTAGGCACGGGCGACTCGGCAGTAGTCCAGGGCGGCATTTCTTCATGTCACATGGGGGGGGCGGCACGAGCAGTTAAACAAAATCCTCTGTGCCGCGAAGGTTTTCTATTTTTCATCATTACGATTCAATTATTGGCAATGGCGCCCCTGCTTGCTGAGAAGAAGCCGTTCACAGAAGCGATGTCAAGGGGGTCTCCTGATTAGTTAATGGACGATCGAGGTCGTTATTTCAAATAGGCGCACGGGAAGCGCGCTCATAAACTTTTCAGCATGGGAGTGCACGTGCACCCTAACACTTGGGTGTTTTTCTCTTCTCCGTAAATAAATCTTTTAGCAGAGCTACAGCAAGCGTTTTTCTGGTGGAAATACATTCGCTACTAAACCTTCTCTGTCGTTGTGGAGGAGAGCGCAGTGCATGGTTGAATAGCAACGACAGCCATGGGAAAATCGGGCCGAGTTTAACTATTAATAATAAAAGATAAGCTACTGTTCATTATAAATGTCAGCAATGTATCTTTTTTGACTCATTATTATTATAGAGATTATTTAAATGCTGAAATATGAGGTTTATCTTTTTTTAAAACCTTTTTTGTGTTAAAGCGGAAGTTTAGTAGGTAACATAAAAGACACTCCTTTAAAACAAATCTTTAATGTTATTAACTTGGTCAATTGATTTCATTGTGTATTAGGCTTTTTGAACAAGATTCATTTGTCACTATATTCATGAAATGAAAATAATTTTCCTAATGATCAACTAAAATCAACTTTAATTATGTGTTTTTACAGTAGCCTATATGCAAAGTACAATTTTCTAAATAATCTCTTGTTCGGTCCTTTTCTCTGACATTTTAAGAGTGACATAGGGCTACAAAAGCTATTTTAGGTCTATAACAGTTTGTATAGTTGTTAATATGAGAGCTGTTTCAAACTATTTAAGAGATAGCCTAAGTATTGTGTTACTAAATAAGTATCTCTCTGACCCTTTAAAAAGTCCATTTCGTGACAAAGTATAGTTTTACAAATCATAACTAAAAGTGTGCCATGCATATAATTCAAGGCAGTAACCAATGCGCTAATAGTTCCTCCCTAATTTAGATTAATCAAGCAAAATAACTGGATTCTATTAAGTGTGTTTTTCAAATGACGGCATGTGATTTTATTGTTGGGTTGTTGTTTTGGGTTTTTTGCTCGAAAGGGGTCTCGCCCTGGGTGTAATTCAAAGTAGAACCGCCACTGTATTGCATTTAGGAACCACACACACACCCATCATGCAGCCCTACCTAACAGTTATTAACACACACACACACACACACAGTTATCAGTGCGGTCACTCTACTCACTGGCTTCTGCTTTGACTTTGTCCATCTCGCCGAGAAGCGCCACCTCTCGATCCATGAGACTGAAATGAGAACAGGAACATTAGAGACAAACAGATCCCATGCTGATTAAACACTTGAATTGATTTTGAACTGCTGGTTCGCATCCGCTGCTCAGAAGCGTATCCTGAGATCATTCGCACATCTAAATGCTGAGTCTGTTTGCTAAAGCTTGACATAAACCTGCTGGTCACGGGGGGGCAGTGTAACATACAGGGGTTAATGGCATCTGTCCTTTAAGAGTTTAAGACATTAGCAGAACTCGTATAGGCCTACTTCATTACATGACTCCAAGTCAAATATAAATAAATGATATGTTCAAGGTGCATTCAGTAGTTTGATATAATGTTTGATGATGGGCGAAGAGTGAAAACAGGAGCATAAGTGCCTATACAGATGAAGACGAGCGTGTTAGTGTGTGTTGGTGCATGTGTGTGTGTTGGTGCATGCGTGAGCTTCTTAGTACCATTACTTGTAAATGTAAGTACACATTGATGGCCTAAAAACGATATAAATACTGTTGGTTTTCTCACACAAATCGCTCGTTTCGTGTCTTAGGCCATCAGTGTGTACTTACATGCACGAGTCGTTAAATCATGTTTAATTTGGAGTTCTCTATGCTGCTCTTTGAGGTGAACCGAGGGTGGACCCCTTTAGCCTCCAGTGTATGACTGATAGACAACAAGGGTTTGACCGAAAAATATCAAAATTGAAAATACTGTGGAAACAAAGACACCTACATCTTGGATGCCGTTGAGGTAAGATAAAACATATCAAAAGTTAATTTCAAAGTGAACTATCCCTTTAAGAGCATGTGTGAGCGTGTTACGGTGTGTGTGTGTGATACCAGCTCTGCAGCTCAGCAAACGTCTGCTTCATTCTCTTGATGGAGAAGTCCATTTCGTCCTTCACCACGACTCTGTAGCGAGACAGTGACGCCGCGCATCTCTGCAGGTCCTTCACGGAGCGATCCACGTTCGGCCCTGACGAAACACCAAACGTTTACTAAGAGAGCACGACACATGAGGGATCGCTACGGTCACTCCGAGCATGAAGAGTGTACGGTGTTCACTCGAGTGTCTGTGTGTGTGTGTGTGTGTGTGCTTGTGACACATGAGCCACAAAACTACCAGCTATTGGCCATCGTCAAGAATTAAACATTTTGTACCAGTCTAAACAAACGTTTGGATACTTTGCACTACTGTATGTCTCTTAAAAGAAGTTTTAAAAGCCTCATTTTCATGATGATGAACATGAAAAAAAAAGTGTGTCACATGACTGATGACATCATTATTCCATTTTTGTAATTTCAGCAATGATCACTGCACTATTGTTCTAACGTGGACTGAATAAAGAACGAGTAGATGCGACAAACCCTTAAATGCTAGTTCCCAATGCTAACCCGAACAGAGGATCATTAACCTGTACGTCTGCCCTCCAAACACACGTCTGTTAGGACTGCAATTAATTACTTTGATAATCAACTAATCTTACGATCACTGGAACGATCAGTTGACTATTCTGGCGATTTTTGCAATGATCGATCATTAGCTCTTAAAACCAAAACAAAAGGCCTTTGTGTCCATTTATAAGTCATATATACAAACCAGAAATTGGTCTTTTTCCATAGTAAGGCTTGTGTAGCAGAGGCATCATTTCACTACAGAACAGAGATATGAAACACACACTTTCCCTGCAACAATTCATGAAATAAAAATGAGACCTAACTAAAGCTGTTGTTCGTGAGAACTATCCCTTTAGAGTTAATATAAAACTTCAATCTCTTGTGAAAGTGTTCGAATCGTAAATGAGGTAAAACTTACTCGTTTGAACACTTCTAATAGCTTATGAAATGATAAATGCTTTAACATTACCTCAATGCTTCAGCTGCACAACAGTCACATTTCGCCACTGCTCACGTCTCTCACGCCCCTTTTCATTTTACATGCACGTTGGGCTCCATTTTAATGTCACATGACAGGATTATTTGTTTGTAATTTTGCCAAACTTCCACACTTGATCAGTAGAGGTTGTGGTTTATGTGTTGCCTGTGGACTGATGTGGAGCTGTGCTACTCTTCCTTAGGGTTAGCCTCCGCCTATACCTACGACTTAAACCGCCAGTGAAACGGCCGGAAGAACTTGACCTCAGCATCCCACAGGTTTTCATTCGCCGATTATTTTGAGAGCAGACAGGGAGACAAACGACAGCAAATCAGTCACGTAAAAGTTAAAATAACAAACAGATTACCAGCGATCTTCTTGGTAGCTGATCCTCGCCAAGCGTCTTCGAAAGGAACGGGCATCGAGGGATTCTGGGAGCTGGAAACCGGCTTGGACTGAGACTTGTTACTACGGAAAGCGTGATGGTTGTGCCGCGGGCCGTCAGTGGTGCCAGGGCTTGAAGAGGACGTGACCTCTCCACCTGCAGAGATGAACCCCCGTCAGCACCAGCAGGAGACAGAAGAGCATCACATGACCTCAGCGAACGCACCTGTGGCCTCTGAACCCTCCGGGACGGCAGGCTCCGGGTCGAGCTCCGCTGCGTCCAGAGAAACGCAGTCCAGCTGCTCACTCAGAGAGTCCAGGGACTCGCACTCGGCTGCTGGAGAACCGTTGGCGTGGAAGCCGTTCACAGCCTCCGGACACTCGGCGTCTGGGGGAGATTCGGCTGGGGTCGCGTCTGCGGGAACGTCGCTCTGGGCTTTCGGCTTCTTCTTCTTCTTGGGCTGTGAATCAGAGCAAACGCATGTGACACTCAAGAACAGCAGGATTAAACTTTATCCTACCTTGCATCACAAACACATTTAACCCTTTTGTGTCCATTTTTTAAGTTACTCTGAGGTTTAGAGAGGACAAAAACACCCATGACAGATTATTGATGAAAAAAAAAAGGTCTTAGTTTATGACTTTTGATATATATATATATATAAAAATATATATAAAGCGTTTTAAACTCAAAAACTTCCAGAAATCCAAAGCCAAAAAATTGTGTTCCAAAAAATAAATAGTTTGGTCACAGAAACAAATATTGACTTTTTTCATTAGATGCCAGTAAAGCTGCAGATGACAGATAGCAGTATAAATTCTCTGTCTGACACACACATTCTCAAACTGACTCAGGACAAAAGTGAGTATTTGCTTTATAGGCCTACCTGATAATAATTAAGAAAAAAAATACAAAAACAGGCTAAAATGTTTAGCAATGTAAATGTTTAGCAATGATTCAAAAAAAATTAACAATTACTATTGTTATTTTGATCTTTGTATTACTTACTGTATTATTTTGTTGATATACATGTGAAAACTAAATAAAAATGAAAGTTGTAAAAAAAGCCTATTAACAAAGACTGAATTATTTTATAGTTAACCCTAGATTGAAGATTTTGTTTGCAGTTTTAATGGATTTCAATGGGGACATTTTTGTCCTTAAGATCCAACAGTGCAAATATTTTGTGTACCTACTGAAAAACAGATTTATGAAATGAGGGTGAAATATTGTAAATTCCAATAAAAATACATACTTCTGACAATATTTATGCTTTTGGAATTAACAGGGAAAATAAGGAAAAATAAAAACAGACAACCATCCTTAAGGACACACAGGGGTTAAACTGCAGTTTGTTTACAGGTTAATTTCATGATCATGATACATTATGATTTCCTCACCTTCTTTTTCCCAGTGGTATTCCACTCCTTCAGGATCTCCACGGCACTACCTGACAGCGGCCACACACACACACACACACACACACACAGCAGTGAGAGCAGTCATACGAGTCTCAGATCACACTAAATGGAATTTTTTTCACAGACTTATGATGTGTTTAACCATTTAGTGTATTTTTTTTATATGCATGTCCATTAATAAAACTATACTTTGAAGTATACTACCTCTGTATTATATTACCTCTGCATCAAATCACAAAAATTGCACAAAACTAAACTAGCTAACGCTGCTGGGAGTGTGTTTCTAATGCAGCGGCTGTGGGGGTGACGGTAAAACTCTACATCTTTTTCCCCTCTTCTGAAAGTTGTGAAAACACATTTAGTTTTTCTATTGCTATTTGAACAAATGGGAACAGTATTCACTAAGTGGTAATGCAATCTCTCAGTCATCAGTATAGAAGTTTACCCAACTATGACGACTTCTGCCTCTGAGAAACCCGGAAATGTGAAAAGGGCCAACGGAGCAACATTAGCATTGAGTGTGTGTTTGTACCTTCAACAAACGCCTGCACCGCTCGATCCACGCAGTTCTCGAAGTGCTGCAGCACCAGAGCGATCTCATTATTGCTCTTATTGGGAACCACAGCTCGCACAGCGTTTATCTGACAAGAGCAAAAACGTTCAGCCGGACGGGTTCGTTGGAAAGAGAGAAAAACAAGGACACGAAGAACATCATAAATGACAGCCAACAAATCTCACATTCATTTTCAGGCTGGCAGGGGCCGCTCACTCAGAACCATTAGTGCCTCTCGTTCTGAGAAAACGGTCCCCAACACAAACACAAGAAGCCATCAGTACCTTCTCTTTCATCTTCTCAAAAGATCCTCCTTGAGACATCACCATTTTTGAGTGCGTGTCGAACACGACTCCTGACACATCTGGAGGAAGAAGAGGGGAGGAAACATTCTTAGAGATTTCCACGTGTTCAGCTGGAGTCGCAGCTTGACTTCATCAGTGGAGAGTCTTGGCAGAGGATCTCGGTTAAAGCTTCCCCCAAAAATATGTAGGTCAGGAGAACAGCCAGCGAGGGACGTCCCGAATCCGTCCGAGTCAGAATCATTTAATGTGAAGTATCTGCTGAAATCACATCCAATCCCATTCTTCCATTTCTGCCAAGTTCACACGAGTACATGAAGGCACCCGATATACTCACAGCGAAGTTCTTTTAGGTTCTTTGTTTAGGAGTAAATACAGGAGCAGCCCTACACTGCTGAGAGCGCCGGCATGATGAACATGAGCTGCACGCTTTCCTCTCAATCAAATACAACACAATTTAGAAAACTGCAAGCGTTCGATTATAGTAAAGCAGTCTTGTTTGCAGAAGCTCTACGGGACTCAAGTGAAGTTACGTTTATTTCTATATCACTTTATAGAGTAGATCAGAGGCGCTCAACCTTTCAGAACTAAAGCCTCCCCAATCATGTGGCAGAAAGAACAAGAGATTCACGAGTGCACAGCACAACGTTTGAGCACACACACACACACACACACACACCTGAGCGGGAGCCATGAGACCACTGTATATTTGCGATCGCACGTCCGGATTTGTGCGCGAGTGAACAACCCTTCTGCGAGTGGAGATTCATTACATGGATGCCCTCTCGCGTTACAATAGTGCGCTCTCGACATTTGTCATTAAAATAACGCCATAGAAACGACCTCAAATTAACTATAAAAATAAGAAGAAAGTCTTGTTTGAAAGCTGCAATCATTTCTTATTTTTATTGGTTAAAAATGAATGGAGAATATCTGGTGTTTTTCCTCAGCGCCTCGGTCTCTGACCCAAATCATCAAACCCTAATCCTCACTGACGTAACGGACGAATTGCTTCAGTCCTTCTACATGTTGATCAAAGGAGAGATATTTATCAGTCTCCTGCACATCACAGCGAAGTTGGGAAACATGCAACACTTTTATTAATCAGCCAATCACACCAAAGATCCAACGAATGCACAACCCTAACCCTAACCCTAACTTTGTCAGAAAGCGGCAAATGTTGACATCTCTCCCTTACATCGTTCAACAAACCCAACCTGTTGAATATCTTTACATGGTAGGACAACTGCGCTGACCACAGGGGTCGTCCAGGTCGGACTTCATGCGTTCGTGACATCAAGGCTAGATGACTGTACTGCTCTACTGGGTGTTTGTCCTGCACACTTAATAAAGAAACTACAGCTAGTCCAAAACGCAGCCGCTCCAGTTCATATCAGAACCAGGAAGATTGACCATATTAGCCCGGTTCTGTCAACCCTGCATTGGCTGCCTATTAACTAAATGGTTTATCTCCAGTACTTGAGCGAGCTCTTAACGCATTATAGTCCTTCACGTCTACTGCGATCTCCAAACTCCGGCCCGTTGATAATACCTAGAATATCGAAATCGACTGCAGGCGGGAGATCCTTTTCCTATTCAGCACCAAAAACTTTAGATTTTTTTAACTCACACACTAACTCTCCCAGCCAATCTGCAAGATAACCAACCTGATAAATGACTGCAGTTTCACTGGTACAGTAACTATTACAGTGCAGATTTTCAAGTTAATTACAAAAAGGCAGACCTACAATTTACACAAAGAATCTTTAAAGCTGCAGTGTGTGGATTTCCCTTTAAGCAATAATTCCCAAGCCCTTGAACGGTGAAACTGATAAGACATACAGCTGGTTAGAAAACGCAGCCATAAAGCAGCCGGACTGCAGTGACGTGCGTTTTAACCGGGTCAAAGGCTGTTCAAAAGATGCTGCGGCTTACAGTTTACAGTGTGTTTCACTCCATTTAGCCACGCCACACACACACACACGCACACACACACACCAGGAATTTGCAAAGTCATTGAAACGAAAAGTTTCCATTTGCAAAACAAAACTGGAGACAGCACACAGAGCATCTAAACTGCACAGAAAGTAGTAAAGAAATGTTTCGTTGAGTGCAAAGGTAGTCTAGTCTTTGACACGAGTTGTGTTTCTACCAAAGACTCCAAACATCCTCATCTGAAGGGCATCCGGCAGTCCCGAATCAGCGGGTCACATGACCACTTTCTCCCGCATCTGCTCGAACTCTGAATGCAGGCAACGAAACCGCACTAGCCATGATAAAAGCCATAAACAAAAGGCACAAATTATGTTATCAGCCTTTAATGTTCTCAGGTCTCGAACAACAGAAAGTCAAAAGTAAGATAAAGCTAATAAAAGCACTGAGACAGAAACATGCTTCAGATCATCGGCGAGTAGGACGACGGCCATGATGGAGACATCTAGATCTATAAAGAAGTAAAGCTGCAAAGTACAGACTTCATTTTTATGTAAACATTCAAATATAATAATGTGAAAACCTATAGACCTTATGCACCAGAGAAACCTGGGCGCCGTCATCTTCAGAATATTGTCTTTGACCTTCCGTATATTTCTATGGCATCGCTGAGGAGTAATTAGTGGATTTACTTATTGTAGAGTTAACAAAAGTTATCATGAGCATTGTAAGCAGATCTCAACCTGCTAAACCAACTGGAAAATTTTTACGAGCAGTTCATTCGTACCTATGCCAGATCACTGTGGAAATACAGACCGGAAGTCAGAAGACAACGAGCGCAGCGCTGAAAAGGGGCGGTCTATAGAAAAGTGCAATGTTCCTACACAAAGACACACAAAGCGAGTTCGAACCGTAATCGCCATCGGGCCGAACGGCTCCAGTTACACTTCCACTTGAGCCTGGTTCAGCACGATGACCAACCGTTCTCGGCCCAGAATCCTCAGCAGGGTTAGCAACTAGGGGTGGGGAACATTTATTCTCAGATTCTGAATCGAACCACAAATATCAAAAAAATCAATATTATTCTCAATTGTTAATTGATAATGTAATGTTGAGGGAAGGCAAAAGGCGCTTGGAGAGTCTGTGGCGTGCAGATGTGCGCACACACACGCATGACCCGACCGGCACCCTCTGCATTAAGGGCCAATCTCATTTCTCTGTCTTACCCCCAACCCTTCATCTGCGTCTTCCCCTTGCCCCTCGATACCGGGATGAGAACGTTCCTCTGAGAAATGAGACACCACTCGATCACTGTTAGCGTCATCTTCCCTTGTCGCTATAGCCGTCAACAGAGACGTTGACATACCGGTAAACAAACGAAGATGCGTCGTCTCATGTTGTGTTATTAATTGCCTGGGCTCTCTCTTTGCACGCTTGGCTGCCACCCGTCAAAGACATAACAGAAGAAAGTTGTTTCTCAGACGCATACGACTGCTTACGGATCAAATGGTACGCATGTTTCATTGTATTTAATGGCGGCGCAAAGTTAATAAAATAATATGAAGTGTCATATCAAGGATTATCAGATAGCTCTGCTCAGCAAATAGCACATAGCTGCTAGCGGTTTACTACCGATTCAAAACAAAAACATAACAATTAAAACCGCTTCAACAACATTTTATTAAAAGTATCATAAAACACGAGTGTCATAATACTTAACTGCTTAACAGTTCGACGTTCAGCCATAATAATAAAACTTGATGCGGCACTTTTGTTACCCCTCTCTTTCAATTGTGGTCCTCCGCAAACTTCGTTTCAAGGGCTATGTAGCCCTACGCCTTGGCCCTAGCCCGTGATTAGCACGTGATCGTTGGTCGCGGCTGTATTTAATAGTACCTGCTTTAAAAGTACCAAGTAGTCACACAGTGAGGAAAAAGAAACTGTATAGAGAAAGATGAATCATTAATCGTTTTATCATCGCAGGCCTCTGAACCCGAATCGAGTCGAGTCGTGAGGACCCTAGAGATTCCCACCCCGATTAGCAACCGTTCTGAAGCGCGCGGTACACGCGTGTAGTGATGTCACCGCTCAGGGTAGGTCACTTGTCTGTTGCCAGGCTAACATGGCAAAGCAGGCTATAGACCTTATTCAGAGCAGCGCCATGACAGGTATGAAAGTGAGGCTGTGAGGGATAGTCTTACCGTGTTTCCAATGGCATCCGCTGTAAAACGCTGAATAAAGCGGCTAGATTACTTACAATTTTCCACAGCTTACAGATCGGGAGTTTTTTGTCAACTGACATTTCTTGGAAAGATATTTTTCCAGTGTTTCATGAGCAGAACAATCCGAAAACATATTAAATAACAGTACAGCCCATTGAAGAGATGCAAGTCTATCCCTCACAGCCTCGCTTTCATTCTCATTAAAAATCAAAGATGGCGCTGCCGTGAATAAGGCGTATTAGAGTGCCGTAAAAAATGAATAAGGATGCTCCGATACCATCTTTTTCAGAACCGATCCGATACCAAAAATTGAGAATCGACCGATACCAGTGCAGTTTTTTTTAAATAGAGTAGAATTTCTATAACTCTGTGTGTTGAACTGAAAGCAGCTGCAAAACTTTGTCTTCAGAACCACCGCAATAATATCTCTCTTCTGTAACGTTAAACCAGTAATCATATAACCTCACCTTTATAACTGCTCTTCCTCGCCATCCTCCTGTTCCTCAGTCAGCTGCAATTCTACAGGGAGAGAAAATCTGCAGTTAAACAAGTGACATTGTGTTTAAAGTTTCCACTTGAAATCTCGTATTAGCATTTGCTAGAATCTCAGAAGTGAAGCGATGAAAAGAGAAACCGTGATCCGTCAGAGAACCTGTCGCCTAACCCTTAGTAACAAAAAACTACATTTGTACATAAATGCACATTTTACACTTATAAAAATATTACCCAATAATGTGATCCAGTTGTTAGAGTCTAGAAAGTGAAGACACCGGAAGGAAGAACCATTTCATATCACCAACATAAAATTTTGCATGTATTCCAAACAACAAACAACATCTTACAACAATACATGCGAATATTACAGAATAATGGAAATAATCCTGATGACTCTGATTTGAGTTGCTTTCTATATCTCTGAATCAAAGAAAGATAAACTCCTCATCCTCATCTCTAACCCTTCATCTCTAACTTACTGTCATTGTAAAAGCGCGAGACCTTTAACCTCGAGTGGATTGTGGTCAGCGGTCAGTGTTTTATCTTTCGACAGCAGTGAAGCAGTGAAGACTCTCTCTGAAAGCGCAAGACCCATAAGAATCCCTTTCTCAGGAAAAAGAAACTTAAACTATGCAAACACGCACACACTCTCCGTCTCTGCGTCACACACACACACACACCCGACTGTGCGTCACACACACACACACCTGTGCGCCGTCGAACAGGTGAGGCCGCATTCAGCGCTATATTTACACCCAGAGGAACACGAACACTGTTTACTAAAGAGGTGAAGCCCAGCATCAGAATCTGTGACGCAACCAGTCTCCCAGCCGGGAGCGGGAATTATTCCGGATCCGGTTCCGCGGAACAGGGGAAACCGAGTCAGAAGATTCGCACTCTCTGATCCCTGAGGCGGGAAGCGCGGTGACGTGGCACTGCACACGCCACATCTACAGCTGAGACCGATGATTGACAGGTGTCAAAACAATCACTGCACGCGGATCCTTCAGTGAAGCTTCTGAAACTCAGTTTATGTTCAAGTTCCCTCATCACGGATGGCCTTTAATCACACATCTGGATGTAGTCATGCTAAAACTAATATTCTCCCTCTATTTAAATGTCAATCTTCAGTAGATCGAACGGGTTTATAATAACGCGCGGGATTCGAGGAGCGCATTCATATAATCAACACCATCGCGGCTCGCGCGACGCATATGTGGCAGTATCTTAGCAACGCCTCCGCTAGCCGCTGAGCTACCGTATGCTAACCGAGAGAAACATCAATGACGAGCAGATGAAAACACAAGATTTAATGATCCGTTTCGCTGCTATTTACATTCTAAACGTGTGAAAGCTGGTGTTCGCGTTCGCTTTGCGTGACGGGCGACAGACGCGTCCGATCGCGAGACTGATGAGGAGAAACCCTTACCTGAACGACCTGCAGGAGTCTGTGGCGCACACACATGCAGTGTGTGTTCCTTTATTGGACTTTTCTGCGATCGCTTATGTGCGAACGTCTGTCTTTTCTTCCAGCCGGCTCATGCGTCACTTCCGCTCAGCCAGCGCGCGCCCCTCGGTCACTTCCGGCCTGGTTTATATCCGTGCGCGCGGCCGAGCTACTAATGCCATCGAGGTTCATTAAAACTAAAAGTTCAATATTGATCAAACAGGAGGTTCATGTTGACAATGAACCCTGTAGAGTAAACGAGAATGAGCTGAAGAGCCTTTAGGAGAAGACTCTTACAAACATCATGACGAGTAATCTGTAAACTGTAATCTATATTATAGAACAAACTGCACTCGTACTTCTTACAGGAGACTGAGGAAATGTTTTTCTTTATTGAACACCAAGAATAAAAACAAAATGTACATTAATGGCATTGATAAATACAGATAAACAAGGATTAAACTTGGAATATATCAAAATATAAAGAAAATTACATGTATGATGTATTAGTATACAGATTATAAGGAAAAATAAGCAAAGAAGGGGTTATTATTCCAACAAAATCCTGGGCCTTTTTATTTTCATTACAATGATGTGAAGTCATTACAAACAAAGGCTCTTTTGGATTCAGAAAATTATCGTTTCTTCTTTATTTACGTATGAATCATCCGCGGCATGTTGGCAGAAGGTATAATAAGAAGTTATTATAACGGTGAATAACTTCTGTATCTTTTTTAAAACTTATTGGAATGGCATTTAAAACACGCTCAAAATTGCAAATCATATTTAGTACAGAAGTCTCTTCCACCCATAAATTAAGAAGTTGAATATTAAATATGAATATTAAAGTGAGGAGCGCCTCCAGCCGATCGGGGTTTTATAGTTCCCATTATAACTAAATCTGCTGGGTAAAGGAAGATCGTTGGATTGGCTGGAAACAGTAGGAAATCAATTCCACCCAATTTTTTTTTTTTTTAAGTTTCATTTGTTAAGAAAATGTCAAACCATTTGACAAACCTTTACTTCCAGTCACACGGTTAAACCTAAGGCTTGTAAACACCATTTTCATAATCTTGTACTTAACTTGATCTCTCTTTATAGTGCACACGTTTTCTCCATAAAATTGTAATTCATTTGATTAATGGTCTTAATTAGAAATAAAGAGACAAAATGCAGGATATAAAGAAAGACGTTAGGCTATATTTTAGTTAAATAAATCCTTCCAAACAATACAAATCCCTTTGCATTCCTTCCATCTATTCCAGACATTTCGTTTTCCATCATCAACTCGTCCTTAGAAATGTTTATGCCTAAATATTTGACGCTCGATCGGAATATTAGCTATATGCCGTTATTATAGGACATTCATGTGGTAGCTAATAATTTCACATTTGCCAACGTTGAGCTTTAAACTTGAGAATTTGGGAAACTTTAAGAATCAGGTTAAGACCTTTTAAAAACAATGTTTTTGTGTAAAAGTATTGTACTATAACATATTACATTTATAAGTGGCTAGATATCATGTTGTTCATTAAATGTGCGTTTCTTACAAACAAACGAATGCTTATTGCTTATTAACGAATGCGAATTATGTCTGTCTGTGTAATGTTTAATATTTGTATTTGTACAAAATGTATGTTGCTTAAATAAAAAATAGAAAATGCTTTTCTTATTGTCAATGGTCTTCACCTCTAGGATCATTAGCGCCACCTCCCGGATGTTGTGATCTATATCGGAAACGGAAGTCAGTCTTTGTTAAAGATGGCGACCCCCTATGTGACAGATGAATCTGGTAAAGCATTTCACAAACACACATTTCTCAGTAGATAGTCATATATTCCCATCGCCATGCAAGCTACTGACAATGCGCGGTGTCGCCCGTGTGTGTGAGAGTGTGTGTGTGTGTGTGTGTGTGTGTGTGTGTGTGTGTCTCGCGCTGATCGCCGCACGAATGAAGCGTCCGAATCTTCTGCTGTATTTCTACATTCCGCGGCGATGCTCACAATAACAATACAGAGAATATCTAGAATAAATGACGATGATCATTTATATTATTTAGTGTAGTGTTTAAAAGCATTATTTGTTATAATTATTGAATACTTTATGGAGGTAATTTCAGTAAAAAGTAAACAGTGCACGTCATAATGTCTTTAGATTCAGAGAAATCAAAGAGCTTTCAAATACTGAGTCTCGGCGTGTGTGTTTCTCTCTCTGTGTGTGTGTGCATGTGTCTGTTATTGTCTGTGTGTTGTGTGTGCGAATGTGTGTGTGTGTGTGCATGTGTCTGTTATTGTCTGTGTGTTGTGTCTGACTGTGTATGTATTATTGTGTTTGTGTGTGTGTGTGTGTGTGTGTGTTCCAGGTAAGTATATCGCCGCTACGCAGCGTCCTGACGGCTCCTGGAGGAAACCGCGGCGAGTGAAGGACGGCTACGTCCCGCAGGAGGAGGTGCCGGTGTAAGCGCTCGACCCACAATCCCTTGCGTCGAACACACAGTAGTGATGCAAGCGCTGACATCACGAACCGCCAGTCGCTCACGAGTCTCTCTGTTTCCTCAGATACGAGAACAAGTACGTGAAGTTCTTCAAGAGTAAACCGGACCTTCCGCCGGGCATGAACCCGGAGCCGGCGCTCGAGAAGCACAGCGACGGACTCTCCAGAACCGCCAAACGCAACATGAAGCGCAAGGAGAAGCGCAAGCAGCAGATCCAGACCCGGCCCGAGGAGGAGGAGGAGGAGGAGGAGGAGCGGGCCGTGAGCGAGGAGATGCAGGCGATGAAGATCACGGAGGAGGAGGAGCGGGTGAAACCAGAACCCGAAGCCTCGGACCCCACGGAGAGAGCCAAGAAGATCAAGAGCCTGCGTAAGAAGCTGCGTCAGGTGGAGGAGCTCCAGCTCAAGATCCGGTCCGGGGAACTGAGCAGTCCGACCCGCGAGCAGCTCGACAAACTGGGGCGGAGCCAGGCCTTACGGGCGGAGCTACAGCTGCTGGGGGCGGACTTATGAGGCTGTCAATCAACTGTGTGTGTGTGTGTGTCAGTCAGAGCTGTAACCGCTTCATTCTTGTGTTTTATACATCATGGAGACTCTCCGGACTCTCTCCGCAGATCCTGCAGGAGCGCTAATGGTTTCATCCGGAGCCGCGGGAGCTAACGCTAGTTACCAATGAGCCTCACTGACTGATGGACTGAATCTCATCATGATGTCAATTTTTTTACCACTGTAGTGCATAACTGCATGAAATAACAATGTGTAGAATTGTGTTATATTAAACATAGCATAACAAACTTCCTGTTCCGTGTCCCTGTCTGCGATAATATGGGGATCGTGAAGCGGACGTAAACGCTTTTACTGCGGGAACGAAGATGGGTTTGTGTGTGAAATCACACGAGCAAGCCTGCTGTTTTTACAGATTATCAAATGTGATATTTTATACAACAGTTCAATAAACAAGTTAATGTGAGTTCAATTTTAGACAGTAGTCAATATTGTCTGTTTTTGCAAAAATAGATTAAATCCAACCTGCAACAGAACTGGAGATTCTCTGAGCGACTCAGTGTTTCCTCATGACTGAACGATTCACTGATTCATGAGCACAGGCTGTGTCTGAAACCACAGCCTTCCCCATTATATAGTTGGCCAAAACAGTATGAGACAGAAGAAGAGTCCCCGTTTGAGCTTCTGCTTCCCGCAGGATTCAGTGTGTCCGAGGGGCTCGTTGCTGTCCCATGAGGCCACAGGAGAGCGTTCGCGACGCAACTGATGTGCAGGTCACATGATCATGACCACATGGGGAATGTAGTACATCCAGATACACTCATACTGAATGGAACATACGTGTTTAGCAGTCGTGAAGTCATTACGTATATCTGAGATTTGGGACAGACAATAAATCCCCCTTGAAGGAATTGGTCAGATGAACGACTGACCGTGACCCATCACCTACTAGACAATTTTTTGTATTACAAGTATTATTTAGATGAAGATTGTGCAGTGCTGATGTGTTTGATGAAGGAGGAGCAGAACTGATCGAGTGATCTCGAATGTTCAGCGCTGGTTAAAGCTGAAGTGTTTCAGCTCACGAGCGCTGAAAATAATGACCACTTTAAAGACGTCTCCTGTCTGCCGTTAGTCAGCTGACACACAACAGAGAAAACTCAGAGCGAACTGCATGACGAGGTCGGATCCAGGGCACTGTTCTTAAAGCTGCAGTGTGGCGTTTCCGTCAGACACTGAACAGGTGATTCTAACAGGTTTACCCAAACACTCCATCTGTCATTGGTCAGTCAAACAGGAAGCCCCGCCCCTAACCCACGTGATTGGCTGAGACAGAAGTTGACCTGACCCTGCTCAAACAAACAAAACATGTGGTGAAATGCCAGTGTCTAATGACTGACTTACACTGACTCTGAACATCAAACTCACACAAACATGTTTCAAGAATGTAACAAAATACACAAGAGAATTACTGGAGTGTTTTGGAAAAAGAGACGCATCGGGAGGCTTGTTATGAGCAGAATGTTTTACGACTCAAAAACACACATCAATCCTCCAGCGGACCCGTGTCTGCGGAGCTCGTGGTAATTATAAACTTGTCTTCATGTCACTCCCTGTTGCTCAAGCCCAACTCTCACGAGGATCGGCTTGTTTGTGCCGTTTATAGACATCATAACAGACTCGGATCTGCTCATGAATATATTCCTACAGATTTTAGCACAAAATGAGGCGTCATTTGTACTCGTGATCTGTTTGCTAACGTGACGAGACACTGACGGCTGCACCAGATGTAGAGGCAGGTGAATGGAAACATTCAGACCGCAGAGCATTCTGGGAATGTGAAACAAGCTGGTTTGTTCTGCACAGCATCACATCATTCTAGAAGACCGTAAATATTTTAGACCAAACCTCCACACTCACACACACTCACACACACACTCACCCTCTCACACACTAAAGACACTCACTAGGCTGCATAGATTAGGTCAGCCAGAACCGGGAACACCTGATGTACTCGTGACATCATAAGAAGACCGGTGTCGACGCTAACGTTAGTCGCTAATGGAGGACCTGCGCCTAGACACGACCACAACGCATGATAGTGTTTTTTCTTTGGCTTATAATTGTAGTTGATACATGCTGTATCTGGTCTGGTCTGTCTTTTTGTTTTTTGTAATCAATGTTGTACTTGGTGTTAAATGCTAACGATCAAATGCTTGGTCAAATACTGTTGTTTTTTAGTGGTGCAATATAAATAAAGTTGAGTTGAGGTGAGAGTTAAATAATAATCTGTTCGCTCGTGTCCAGGGGGTTCTGGTTTCTCTCCATTCTGTCCCTGATGGAGTTTCGGTTCCTTCACTGTCGCCATTGGCTGTTTAGTTGAGAACATTTAATATTCAACACTAATATTGATCTCCTGCATCGACACTATTACATGAGAACTGAACTGAGCTGGACGATGACATCACAATTACTCCAGAGCAGGTATAAATGAACTAAATTAATAACTTTTTTACAACAGAAATGAACATCACTGAACTGACTAAAGCTGGACTGTGAAGCCGTTTCCTACTGGAACTGGTGCATTATTCTCCTTATCTCTATAAAGCTGCTCTGTGTTGTAAAAAGCGCTCACACACACACACACACTCCCTCTCTCTCTCTCACACACACACACACACACACACACACACTCCCTCTCTCTCACACACACACACACACTCCCTCTCTCTCTCTCTACACTCCCTCTCTCTCACACACACACACACACGCCCAGAGCAGTCGAGAGTCGCAGACAGCAGACGAACACACGGTAGCAGAGATGCGAGTCCTTGTGTTGCTGCTGTCTCTCGGGTCGGTGTGTGTCGCTCTGGGTCCAGCGCCGCTGACGGAGGCGACGGTAAGAAGGAACTCGTCTGTCTTTGCATTACAGTTCTGTAATTATTCTGAAGAGTTGTACAAGAGCTTGTTTTCCTGTCTGTCAGGTCTATCTGAAGCGATACGGTTATTTATCTTCCTCATCCAGCGCAGCTCATCAGGGGCTTCAAACACAGCAAATGAATGAGGCTCTTAGGTATCACACACACACACACACACACGCACGTGAGAGGGGTAAGCTGTGCCACTTTTACCTATGTTGTCCTCCAGGGAAGAAGAAATTAGATGAGGTAAAACCCAAACTCCTAAATCCGTGTCAGGATGTGTGCTATATCCACTGAAACGAGAAGACAGTGTCTGTGACATCATCAGCCTGTAGACCGTTTACATTTCAAACAAAAAGATGAACGTAAATGATGAAGCGAACCGCTCCAAAGTCTTGTTCTGCCACATGAAAAACATTCTGCAGTTTCCACGAGGAACAGGCTGACACAGCTTACCCCGCTCTCCTCCTCATCTGACCGACACATAAACACTAACCCTGTTCCAGACTCTTCCAGACGGTGACGGGGTTGCGGGCGACGGGTCGGCTGGACGGGCCGACGCTGGCCATGATGAGAGTGGCGCGCTGCGGGCTGACAGACGGCTTCACCGCGCTGGAGTATCGGCTCCTGGGTGCGTCTCGGTCTTTTGATTGGTTCTGTTGTTCCTATTTGCATCGCAACACGTCTGCCAATTACATCGACCCACATTACCACTGAAAGCATTCGACTACAACCTGTCCGAGATTTGCCACCATGGCGAGTGATGAAAATGTGTTTCAGTGCTGGAACATAAAAATAATTCCATCCAGAAGTCTGTATTTACCCTCAGATTGATCTCCAAGAAAACAGGATCTGGAGACTGTTAGCGCTGCGGTACGGCTACAGCTAACCCTAACCCTAACCCTGGATTAGATGTTGTTGAAAATGATTAACAGTTGAAAACGTTTCAACGAAATTTAGAAAAGTAATCAAATGTAAATGCATTACTTTAATAAAGTAACTGAAATAGTTACACTACGTTTAAAATAGGGTAACTTGTAATATAACCTATTGCATTTCCAAAGTCAAATCTTTATTAATTTAGCGCTTTTAACAACAGAGTGTTTCACAGCAGCTTTACAGAGATAACAGGAAAATAATGCAACAAAGATTGTTTTGGCTTTACAGCAGATCTAGAAGGAAAATCACTGTCCAGTTAAAGCGAGTTTCTGATTGATTCATTTCTGTTGTAAAGATCCTCAGTTATTAATTTAGGAGCCGCTTACACAACAGCGTTTACACTGACACCAGGACACCTTTAATGCGTTCATGTACACGACCACAGTGTTTCGGTGGCCTGAGAACGCAAACTTACAGAGTTCTCAGAGCACGTTTTTGAAAACAACCGTCACCTTGCCAACACTGTGTGTAAACGTGACTAAAAGAAGAAGGAAAAGGTGCCCGCTGTAAGCCTAGTGTGTTCACAGGTCACTGGCGTAAGAAGAGACTGACATATCGCATCTACAACCATCCTCTTCCTCTGGGCCGGCCTCGGACTCGAGCAGCGCTTCGGTCCGCCTTCAACTACTGGAGCGCCGTCTCTCAGCTGCACTTCCGAGAGGTCAACAGAGGTCACGCGGACATCCAGCTCTCCTTCCACAGAAGAGGCCAGGGATGCCCCGTTCCCTTTGACGGACCAGGTGACACTCTTTTACACATTTACAGTAAACGTTAGATGTTAGGGTTTGAAATGACAATCAGAAAAATCTTGTCTAATGGATGGATGATGTGGAAACGTGTCTGTTCGTTGAGCGTGTGCGGATGCGCATCTGTTGCTCTGGGGGTTCAGGGCAGGTTTTGGGTCACGCCGAGGGCCCGGAGTCTGGCGCGGTTCACTTCGATGCCGATGAGGTGTGGACGGAGGGGCGGAGTTACGGAACAAACTTGCGCATCGTCGCCGCCCATGAGATAGGCCACGCCCTCGGACTGGGCCACTCCCAGTTCCACAGCGCACTCATGAGTCCGGTGTACACGGGCTATCGGGACGGCTTCAGACTGCACCATGACGACATCCGTGGAATCCAGACTCTGTACGGTAAGAACACGGACTCGTGTTTCCACTGAAGCTTAACCACAGACGAAAGCGTATTTATATCACCTGTGACAGGAAAACCTGTGGAAAGACCATCCGCTGCTCCGTCTGTGCCGGACCCCTGCTCCGCGCCGCTGGACGCCCTCATGCTGGGTAACAGAACATCTCTGACCCGTCCAACACCCGAGGCGGGCCGTTCGACCTCACGTCCCTGTGCTCTCTCTCCTCTCTGAAGGACCTCTCCACAAGACGTCTGCTTTCAGAGGTCAGTACGTGTGGACCGTCTCGGACTCCGGCTACGGCACTCCCGTTCGGATCAGTGCCCTGTGGAAAGAGCTGCCCGCCAACATCAACGCAGCCGCTCACTCACAAAGAACCAACAAGTCCTATTTCCTTAAAGGTGACGTGTAAACCAACACAGTGTTGAATTCAATGAGATCTGCTGAGACAGAAATACATTTGGAAATATAAAGTAGAAATAAAAACATGTACTTTCAATATAGAACAGTTCTGAGGTGTCTATGTTGCATTTACTATTAATAATAATAACAACCAGTTGTACCTGATTGCCACAGGAGATAAAGTGTGGAGATACTCTGGCTTTAAACTGGACCACGGATACCCGAAACGACTCCGCATTCCCGCCGACATACACGCGGCGTTCTTCCTCAGCAGCCGGCGAGCGCTCGTCTTCATCAAGGTGACGGAGAGCCTGTTCTGGCAGTCCGAGTCGTTCTGTGAACAAGCCTAATTAGTGCTCGTCTGTTGATCTTTAGGGGTCGGATTACTGGCTGTGGGATGAACTGCGGTCCGGCAAACTCCTGCTCCGGCCCAGACCCGTGTCGCAGCTCGTCGCCGGCCTGCCCTGGGGTCCGGACGCGGCCGTGGCCCGCAGCGATGGAGGCCTGCTCGTGTTCAGAGGCGGGCGGTGCTGGAGCGCGAGTCCTGACCCTGACGCGCTGACGCTGGACGAGGGTTATTCGTGCCGCGCCACAGAGCCGTGTGACGACTAGCCCCGCAGAGTCCTGGTCACTTTACTTTACTCAAGAATTATTTTCATGGACATTATCTTCATGTCATAAATCAGACATATCAATTCATTGTCATTAGTAATCTCTCTTCTTTTTTTTTACATGAGCACACATTTATGCATGACTCAGGAGTATTAGAGGCTCATGGACTAATCTGTTAATCATTCGACTTAGTATTAATAAAGAGGACTGAAACTAAGTGTAAATGTTTTAATGGGTGTAAATGTCTGAGAGTGCTGAGATGAACACGTCTAATTTCACGTTTAAAGGAATTGAGGAAATATTGCCAAGCTGCTTTTTCTTACGCTCCTCAGGCTTGGAATGAAATTGCAAAATGCACTTAATCTAGATGCATTTTTAAACGTTTCTTACACAACGTTTCAAAGGACACTTGTTTTGATTCTTGATTTGCTACTATATATTTAGTTCTTGAATGTGTGAATTGTGATACTGTCATTTTGTGATTCTTTCGAGTGAAACTCTGCGGCCGCCTTGACCTGGTCTCTCTGCGAGAAGAGAGAGTGATTTCTCAACGAGATTCTCCTGGTTCAAAAATAAAGGTAATAAAGATACAGTGGATGATCATCATCTGCTGAACATCTCCTTCCACAGAAGGACGAAAGTCATACGGGTTTGGATCAACATGAGGATTAATTTAACTTTCACTAAAGCAGTCTCATCATAAACTATAGTACGAGTTAAACACAACCTCATATATAACCACATATTTGCCATGCCAGAAATTATGATTTCAAATTTCACAGAAGCAGCTTCAAATTCACCATGAACTAAACCAGTAACAGCACAGGAGTCTTTGGCACAGCTTGGGACAGAATAACACACAGCACACACATGAGCCTTTAGCGCACGAAGCAAAAGAGCATGGGAATGATAAGCACCAGGACATTGTGCCTGTTCTGCCAATAAGTGGCGCCACAAAAACACCACAACTTCACATCTGCTTAAAAATCATAACATGCATCTTCTGTGGAGCATACATATCAGACCAATCAAACATGCAGCCTACACCTGTCAATCAAACATGCAGCCTACACCTGTCAATCAAACATGCAGCCTACACCTGTCAATCAAACATGCAGCCTATACCTGTCAATCAAACATGCAGCCTATACCTGTCAATCAAACATGCAGCCTACACCTGTCAATCAAACATGCAGTGATGTTCAGTGATGTGTGTGATTCAGTGATGTGGTGTAAACCAGGGGCGATTCTAGGATTTTCCTTTTAGGGGGGCTAAGCCCCCAATGAGGGTATGATTAAAATAAAATAGGTCAAAGTTTAATTTAGGGTCTAATGCTCACTTTCATACCATGCAATTGAAGGGTTTTATAATCACTGTAGTCCTGACCTGAATTTGAGTTGTGTTAGTTAGGGGGGTTCGGGGTTTCCCAGAGAAAATTTTTAATTCTCTGAACTAATATGTGCATTTTAAGATGTTTTGAAGGCAATTTTTTTTTTTTTTTTTGATAAAACCATGTCATTGGGCAGCTGATTATTTTTCTCTCTTAATCTGCATCACACTCTTTTTCTCTTTGTTTTTCTCTTGCCCTCCTAAAGTTGAGCTTTGACTGATAATAGGCTTTTCGTTTTTATCTGACAATGAAGTAAGAAAACATGGGGGCCAACTGGTTGATTTTGCCTATGAATCATTTTCTCTGACGTGTTCATTTACTGAAAACTACTAGGAAAGGTAACTAAGTTTATAAAATTAATTCACATTAAAGGCTACACATTCATTATTGATCTCATGCCTTATCACACATTTGTATATGTGCACTGGAAACATTAGCACCAAAACAAATTCCTTCTGTGTGCAAGCACACTTGAGATAAAGATCTTTCTGATTCTGATGCCTTGTAGACAGGGCTTTATAATCAAAGAGGACCTACATTTGAGGTGGAGGTTTGGGGGTTACATTTTTTAATCTCTGATAAGTGCATTTCAAAACGTTTGAAGACCAAAAAAAAAGGATAAGAAATAGCTTTAAAACTATGTCAGTAGACTCTCTCCTCATCTCCATCATCCTTTCTTTTTTCAGTCTCCTCGTGCCCTTAAAGGCTACAATTTGTATTACTGATACAATTAATACATTAATACATCAATTAATCCTGTACCTACCCAGATAGCAAACTGACATTAAATCAACGTGGAAACGACGTTTCTCATGACATCGAAACAACGTTGATCTGGCATTGGTTTGCTCATCGAATAAACGTTGAACCAACGTCGCGCCATTCTTCAAAACTAACGGAAAATCGACGCAATTGGTTTGCTTTCCTAACGTTGAAACGATGTTGATTTCAAGTTGATTTTCCGTTAGTTTTGAAGAATGGCGCGTCTGACGTTGGTTCAACGTTAATTCGATGAGCAAAACAATGTCAGATCAACGTTGTTTCGATGTCATGTTTCCACGTTGATTCAATCTCAGTTTGCTAACATGATGAAAACGGCTTTGTTAATGTTTTTGTCCCCTCACAATGACAGTAATAAACGAATGATTACATTAGGCTGACGTTACATGCCTAATTTCAGTTCAAAAGGGCGAAATTAGACAAAACTAAATTAGTTTTCCTGATTATTTTTGTCATTCGTTTAACATTTATGACCTAAAAAATGTCAAATATATAACGTTATAAGTTTAGCAACTTACATCTTATCTCGCACTCGCCCGTGCACTGAATCAAGCGTCGAGTCGTGCTGCTAAAATCAGCGCCTGTGAATGTAAAGCCCGCCTACTTTGATTTGATTGGTCATCTCAAATATTCTGACATTGACGAGCAGTGACAGACAGACCAATGGGCTCAGATGAACACACACAATTTCCTCTCTCTTTTTGACGCTCTCTCTGCTCGGGAGCCGCCGACCGCATTTTTCGCTTGATATTTGCATTAAGTCAAGAACTGGCCAACCTTTTAGACGCTTTCGGTCGCTCTCAACGCTTTCTCCTAACCGCTGTCAATCCCATAATGCAATGCTCGAGCGTGAAGCTCGAGTTCCATAGGAATGAATTGAAAACGCGCTCTCCGCTCCGCGCCAGTGGACACGCACCGGTTGAGCGGCCGCAGAAACTCGCGCTTGTGCTCCCGCTAAACGCTCCGGCGCCGGCGTCGCTAAACCGTGTGGCGCAGGTAAACAGGCGCTCCATCTGTAATACACTGTCTTCAGTAAACATAAGTCCAGTATATATAGTTACACAGTATGTAATAGTAAGTTACAGTATATAGTAAATGGGATGCTATCGTCAAGGTTGTCCAGTAGAGGGCGGAAGGGGTTTGCATATCTGGCCTGGGATGCACAGAGATGGAGAGCAGGGGGTGTGTTAGTTCGTCAGCTGCTGCATTCTGTTAGTAAAGATCTCCATTGAATTATCTACATGTCTCCTCATGTATGATACACCCAAATGATATCATAATCTATAAATATAAATAATATGTAATAGTTGCAGAGGGGAACAGTGATCCCGCAGAGGAATGAAGAACTGATTCAGCTGATTCCTCCCTCATGTAAAGAATGCGACTTGTCTTGCCATCTTTTACATTACCCAAGATTTTTAGCTTAACTTAGCAGATACTATTATGCGATGCTAGCTTTGCGAGACAAAATGAACCCAACTGAAAACTCTTTCATTCTCATCCTATTCGCACTTCAAACCGTCTCTTCAAACCTTCAACAGCCTCGGCCACTGTAGACTTTCATCTATTTATTTTTTCATCATCATACTATATTCATTCATCAGCCATAGTGATATACATGTTGTTCACTCACAGCATTCCTTAATTCTGATATTTAAATATCTCTTTGGGGTGAAGGAAACAACAGGACTGATACAGATCTTAAAAGGACATTCATTTATTTAATACAAAAGCCCATAGTACATTAAAATAAGAGCACGCAGATGCAGGTGACAGAGACAGACGTACAGCGCCACCTTGCTGCTCCACATGATATTGCATCGCGCTCAGTGGCTGACATGCTTTAAAGTGCTAACTGGAGAACTCAAGCTCAGTACCGCAACAATCACAGACCCTGTTTAACATGTACAAGAAACTAGCAAAACATTTGGTTACAGGCTTCCAAAACACACACACACATGTTCTGCGACTCGACACACACCTGCAGCAAGTGTACATGTGCATAAACTCCTCACCAACATAATAAACCATTCCGATGGTGAGCGTGAAAGCATGAGAATGAAATTATATAGATTTAATAACAACAACAACAACAACAAAGGGAAATGGTGGAACTCATAAAAAACTAACCACACACACGGCACACACACACCCTTCTCGAAAACCACTGATTTAATACATACACTTTTTAAAATGATCACAAACATGTAAAAGCTCAATCTAACCATCTAAAGTGTTCACTTTCCGTATATGCGCTCATTGATTAATTGATTAGCATGAGAGGGAAGTGATCCATATATATAATACACTAATCGAGTAGTACGACGTCCCTAAAACTCCCCAACATGTTTTCCTCTATAACAGTCAGGAGAATACGAGACTGGTGCAGCACAACTACATAAACTAGCAGAACAAACTCCAGTCAGAGGTAGAAGAGCCTGCAGAATCACTCGCCTATCCCAGCAGGAGTCGGTCCGATCCCTTCAGAGCCCGTAATCTGCTTAATGAAGCCTTTATAGCCAGTAATCTGCCTAATGAAGCCACGAGCCGCGATTAACAATAAGGCCATATTAGTCCAGTCAAGACAGTTGCCTTGGCATTATAGTGCATACAGTAAGTACATGTGAGGTGTTCAAGTCTGTCTCGTAGAATCACATTTGGGTTCGCTTGATCAGCACCGGTTTGATTCACAGGCTACATTTATATAAAGGCGATCACGCGTTTCACTCCTGATTACAGAAACACGAGCGCACAATCATATCTACATGATGTTCTAGGACAGACTGATGTGTTTATTTACTCTTAAACATTTCTCTAAGTTAGCAGGTGCTGCTACAATAAAAACTAATAGTGCACAATCATGTGTTCAGTAGTGAATTCTTGTGTTCAAATCATATCGCTTGACCGAAAGCTCCCCTAAGTGTGTGTAAACGACGGTCAGTGATCAACAGTGTTCAGAAAGTGACATTGTGAGTCTTTGCATTATATTGGGTGTATTAATTAAGGTGTGCTGCGTGAAACCTGATGGTGTGTGTGTGAAACGTCCGCTCGGCTGATGTCACTGAAGGCACTCGAGATCGGATTGGCTCTTTGATCAGATTCACTTGTATAATTGCACAGCGACCCACGGTGTACGGCTACTGAGGGACGAGGAGCACATCACAGGACTAACAGACACCAGCCCGCCGGCTCCCGGGCCGGACCCTCACATGTAGGACAGGCGCTTGGCCGTGAGGAACTCCTCCAGGTGGACCGAGCCGCCGCCCAGGAGCCCGAACGCAGGGAACATGGTGCCGGAGCAGTCCACCGCCCTCTCGTACAGGCAGCGCATGCTGTCGGCGTCGTAGAAGAACACGCGGCCGGCGTCGTAGTCCAGGAGGACCCCGATCCGCTGCGGTGCGGGCAGAACCCGGCCCATGTCCCCGGCGCCGAGCGAGGCCTTCGGGACGAAGAGTCGACCCATGCCCACCGTCAGCAGCGTGAAGGGCTGAGACGCCTCGAAGCACGCGTCCTCGCTGCCGCTGTCGTGCCCGCTGTCCTGGTCATACCTGCGGGAGACACTCAAACTGAGACTGAAATCTTCATCAGAAACAGCTTTGGGTGTTCAAACACTACACTAATGTAAAACTGATGGTGTGTGAAGGCCTGCGTGCACCAAGAACTACATCAGCGGCACACCGGGGACACGTTCTGTCGTCGCTTTACTCGCAGGATGATTCTGATTGGCTGTCAATGTTTTTATCGTTCATCAGCTGGAAAAACGAGCTATTCTCAGAGAAGGAGAACGAGTATCTAAACCTGATGGTCTTTACAGTGATCGTGTGGCGTCGCACCGCACACTCATGATACAGCCAAACCCTGATCTTAGCCAATGAGAATCACCCATCCTGAAGCAGGGACGGCCTACGAACTCCCGTGAGTCTCAAAGCTGAACCTCTGCTGATGAAACTGCTAACTATCTGCAGTTAAAGATTTCTCTATTTTATTATAATTCTGACTCTTGTATTAATTCATCATTTCTGGTGTTTGACTGTAAATCCCCTTACGTCTTTTAGTTTGTCAAGATATTTAAAGCGTAGTTTTTGAAGTGCGCGTGTGTGGACGAGCTCTAGTGTGTGTGAACGAGCCTGTGATCCAATCTGGAAATAAAGCAAAATAACTGAGAAAAAAGAGAGAAATAGTCCTCAAATGCCATGTGCATAATTATAGCAAAACATCTAGCGTTCATTCGATCTGACCGTCGTGTTTGAGACGGGTTGGGGTTAGCAGTGAGTTAAGCCTAGTTCACACGACATGAGTTTAAGGCCGATTTGCAAATCGTTGAGCTCGCCGACAGGTCAGGGTGTATCGTGGGGGATTAGCGGGCGATGAATGCTCACCAATCTGTTAGTATGAAAGAGCAAACAAGAGCTGTCGCACGACTCAACCTCATGTGATGTCATGAGCTACAGCCAATCAGAGCAAGGCATGGGTTGAGTTCACCGGGTAAATCTTATTTTTTTCTTTTTTTTTTTGCGTATTTTCTCAGATCAAATTATCGTGCAAACAGTTTGCAGCACTAGTTTCTGTCTGACGTCTATATTCGCGTGTTGTGTGCTTCGTCTTCTTCGCTGGGTACTGGCGCGCGCTGTTTCGCGTCATTTCCGCCTCGTTTTATCGTGATTTTTTGTGACAAAGTGGTTTGTAGAAAAGATAGACGTTGGCTGACAGTTGTTGTCAGCTCCTGTACTGCGTTGCCCCCTGTAGCGGGTCAGTCACGTTGTGTCGTGTGGTGTGTGTGAACAGCTCAACAACACTCCTGATTTCACAGAGAGCAGGTCATGTAGAGTGAACCGCACAGTTCAGCCCGACGTTTTAAAATCATGTAGTGCTAACGAGGCTGTACGGCGCTACACGGGAAAAGCAGCCCAGGCGTGTGGGACGGGTGATCTGGAAGTCTCGCTGGACAGGAGTGTCTCACCTCGGGCTGCTGGAGTCTCGAGGGTTGTGGAACCACTCGGAGAGCTTGCAGTCGGACGCCACTCCCACCTTCACCATGTAGGAGTTGGGATCCACACGGAAGGCCCAGTAATGGCGTCCGTGAGAGATGCCCGTGTCCCCGATGATGTAGTCCAGGCATATATAACTCCCGGTCTGGACCCGCTCCGCACACAAGAGGAAGCTCAGGCCCGCCACGCTCTCCACCGAGTCCCGCCGCTTGCTCAGCGTGAGCCGCTCCGCACTGAAGCCACACTTCTCGTTAAACAGGAACCCAAACACTGAACACACATACACACCTCATTAAACACTGAGCACACACACACACTTATTAAACAGGAACCCAAACACTGAACACACACACACACACACACACCTCAATCAATGGCTATTTGACTAATTTAGCCTTTCATACAGATTTAATCAACATCAGCAGGGTGAAGGAATCATATGGTGGCATTATAATGTCAATAAATCGCGAGAAGATTTGAGATCCTGGCGAGAGGAAATGAGATCCGTGCGCGCACAAGCGAAAGCCGCACGCAGGCATATTACTTTAGGGCCCAGAATTACTCTGCTCACGAAAGCAGGATTGTAACCCGTGAGGAGAAACTGTGCTTTGAGCATGTGCCGAATCCCACGGATCCAGTCGGCATCATTTCACTACACATGATTGGTTACAGTTCCTGTCCTCTGTGATTGGCTGTACCATTTCACTGTGTGCCAAATTATTAAAACATGGAAAACTTTATATTACTCTTCAACTGTGACTTTATAATTTCCAGTAATAAAACATGAATTTATTTCACTTCTTAAGTTCATGTAGCAGAGATTAAAGGCTCTTCGCTGGTTGATATTTCTGTATTATACATTCTTTATTCTGATTTTCTGAGATATAGAGTTTTGATTTCCATGAGCTGTAATCATTGGCAGAACTATTCAGATAATTTAATAATTAATTTAGTAAAAGTAATAACACAGCCAATAATCGTGTTGACTTATCGCGATTATTTACATTATAAGTCAATAATCGCGATAATGTTTTATTGATATAATAATGCCGCCATAGAATCATGAATGTGTGTGTGTGTGTGTGTGTGTGTCACCTGGAGCCGGGGGCGTGTGGAAGGTCACGGCAGGACTGTAGGGACTGCACACACTGTTACGGAAGCTCTTCACCCTGAAGGAGTAACGGGAGTCGAGGGCCAGATCCGACACCACAGTGCTACTGCCGTACACACACTCCGTGGCCCTCCAGCGCGACTCTTCATCATCCTCCTCCTCACACACCCTCCTGAACTCAAGCACGTGGCGATCCGTGGGCAGGGAGTCCTCAGCCAGACGCCAGTGGATCAGGCCCTCGTTGTACACGCGGCAGCGGGAGAGATCGATCACGGGAGGGTCCGGGACTGTGGAAACACACACCAGCATCTCAGATCAACGTCTCACACGTGATTTACTCAAACGTTCAGGAGAAACTGCTGGAACAAACACACGAGAACAAGCCGTATGAACCGGGGAGAGTGCCTCGGGTTCGGGCACACACAAATCCCCCGGCCTGACGGAGCAACGACAGTCCACAATCGGACCCTCGGGGTGTTGACGAAGGGGGAAAGGTAACGGAAAACAGACGGCACTGGAGGAAGGTGGAGTCCGAAGCCCTGGAGCTCTGGGCCACGCCCGTCGAGACCCTACTATGACCCGAGTTAGGGGTTTCTAGGCGGCGGGGTCCCGGAGTTATAGCTGTTCAAATTTGGGGCACTTTTTCTAGTTTTGAAAATTTCTCCAAGTCCTAAACCTGCAGTGGATCAGGACTTCCAGGATCCCAGAGGCTCTGAACACAAGCCAGGGAAAGTTAACCTTTCTCAGGCACGGCCAGATCGCCCTGCGGTCCTGGAAGTCCTCTCGGAGACATGGGTCTCCACCACAACGAATGGATGGGATTTGGGTTTTACGCAAATATCTCAAATTTCACAGCGCCCCCGAGGCCCGGTACGCTCGTGTTTGGCCAAGGGTCCCCATGGAGAATTCAGGACGATCTGGAATAAACAAGCCGCATGAACACGTGTTTCTGTCATGTCTACCAGAGTCGAGGCGGCATCTATGAAAGCAGCTTAAAAAAACAAAACACAGCAAGCATTTGTTAGTTGTTTTTTTTAGAGGACAGCAGAATAGAAAGTTGTGTTGGCAGGAAAAATAATATACAGACAATAAACAGCCTGTCTCCCTCTAAACACACACAGCTCATAAATACATTTTTCAGAGACTAGCAAGCAATTGACCTTACGATGATTATATTTATTCACAAAACATGCAACAGAAGAAGTGGAGTGACACGGGTGAATGGTTCAGGGCTCCAGACTGCGAACATTTTTCCTGCCGGTACGACCAAATATTTATTTAGGTTAGTGAGCGACCACAACGTTGCTGAGCAGTGAATGCAAAAAAAAAAAAGACAGGGAAATAAAAATGCGCTACTCATTTATGCTTCACAGACCGTTTATTAGTACGGGCCAATAATAGACAGCGCTCCGATCTCGCCAGTCGCAGGCCGATCTCGAAACTCTTACTAGGAGGTCCAGTGAAGAAATCAATTGAATTCGCCTCAGAAATAGTAACGCCATCACTGCGAGATCTAGAGAGAAACACGCAGATTCGGCACAGCGTTCTCGGTTAGAAACCAGATATCAGATCAAACAGCGCTGATGTGGAAACCAGGAGAAACACTTATAGAAGGCCTTCAGTCCACAGATCAGCAACATTCACCATGGGTTTACTTTTTTTTTTACATTTTTTTTTTTTACATTTTTATGCATTTGGCAGACGCTTTTATCCAAAGCGACTTACATTGCATTGCAAGCTACACATTTTACATTCTCATCAGTTCTTGCTTGCTTGGGAATCAAACCCATGACCTTGGCGTTGCAAGCGCCAACGCTCTACTATTTGGCTACAGGAAAGCTTTACAGGTTTAGGCTAATGTAGGAACTCTAGCCATAACTACAGTGTTGAAACACAAGTACTACACCTTTTTCCAGAACTTCAAAACTATAATAATACAATTGTTATTTTTAAAGGCGGGGTATGTGATTCTTTTTTGACAATTTTTTTTCAAAAATTGGGAAATTTGAATAATTGCATTGAAAGGTGATTTAAGGTGTGCCCCTAAATTTTCTCCTATGTTCCTAACCCTAACCCCTATGTTCAGTCGAGGGCCACAGCGCTCCTAGCAAACACAGCTAGTCTGAATGCTTGCATGCACAGTTTGAGCGAATGAACATCCAGAACACATTAAAGTTTCTGTGTTCAGTAGACCAGTGTCGTGTTAACGGCCCATAAGATAACAACTAATGATCTTTACAACAGAAGTGAATCAAAACTAACTTTATCTGGACGATAACTTTATTGTAGATCTGCTGTAAAGCCTGAACACTCTGTGTGACTGTAATCTGCTGTTATCACTGTAACGCTGCTGTGAAACTCTGTATTGTTAAAGCGCTGTATAGATGAAGGTGACGTCACATTACAAAAGCTGCTGCTGGGAAAGGGTTTAAAGCGTCACACAGTCCTATTACTGTTCCTCTGAGAAAGACCTTCACCTTCCCAGAGCGAGACACACGTGACCCGAGGCCCGTCTGCCAAGAGCCCGGGCTCAGCGCCCGCTTCTCCTGAACAACAAGCTATTGATCCGCACGGGAGACGCATGAAGCCGGACGGAGGAGAACAGGAGAGAGAGAGAGAGAGACGTTAGAGTTCAGCAGAATTTAAAAGCATCACTGCGTTTTGCCTCGTCAGCGATTCATCACATTAGACGACTGACATGATGAAGATTACAGGCATCCGGAGCATCAGGGCGGATCAATACGCTTCCAGAAGAGCCTCAGTTTCTGCGGTCGGCAAGAGAGCACTTCTTCACTCAGCGAAGCCCTGAACAGACACGCTGGTAAACAGGCCTGGGTGTGTTCCAATCCTCCAGCCGGTGGAACGAGACGCACAGTGGGAAACGGGATAAAACCACCGATTCTCCATCCGATCCCGGAGAGCCTTTGCAGGAATGACCTGAGCTCAAGGAGAGCGTGTATCCGTACACAATTACACAATCATTCACCTTTACGGCTTCTGCTAACAGCGCTAGCGGCTCAGGGCGACGGCTTCTGCTAACGGCGCTAGCGGCTCAGGGCGACGGCTTCTGCTAACGGCGCTAGCGGCTCAGGGCGACGGCTTCTGCTAACAGCGCTAGCGGCTCAGGGCGACGGCTTCTGCTAACAGCGCTAGCGGCTCAGGGCGACGGCTTCTGCTAACAGCGCTAGCGGCTCAGGGCGACGGCTTCTGCTAACAGCGCTAGCGGCTCAGGGCGACGGCTTCTGCTAACGGCGCTAGCGGCTCAGGGCGACGGCTTCTGCTAACAGCGCTAGCGGCTCAGGGCGACGGCTTCTGCTAACAGCGCTAACGGCTCAGGGTGACGGCTTCTGCTAACGGCGCTAGCGGCTCAGGGCGACGGCTTCTGCTAACGGCGCTAGCGGCTCAGGGCGCGACGGCTTCTGCTAACGGCGCTAGCGGCTCAGGCCGATGGCTTCTGCTAACGGCGCTAGTGGCTCAGGGCGCGACGGCTTCTGCTAACGGCGCTAGCGGCTCAGGGTGCGACGGCTTCTGCTAACAGCGCTAGCGGCTCAGGGTGCGACGGCTTCTGCTAACAGCGCTAGCGGCTCAGGGCGACGGCTTCCGCTAACAGCGCTAGCGGCTCAGGGCGCGACGGCTTCTGCTAACAGCGCTAGCGGCTCAGGGCGACGGCTTCTGCTAACAGCGCTAGCGGCTCAGGGCGACGGCTTCTGCTAACAGCGCTAGCGGCTCAGGGCGCGACGGCTTCTGCTAACAGCGCTAGCGGCTCAGGGCGACGGCTTCTGCTAACAGCGCTAGCGGCTCAGGGCGACGGCTTCTGCTAACAGCGCTAGCGGCTCAGGGCGCGACGGCTTCTGCTAACAGCGCTAGCGGCTCAGGGCGACGGCTTCTGCTAACAGCGCTAGCGGCTCAGGGTGACTGCTTCTGCTAACAGCGCTAGCGGCTCAGGGTGACGGCTTCTGCTAACAGCGCTAGCGGCTCAGGGCGCGACGGCTTCTGCTAACAGCGCTAGCGGCTCAGGGCGACGGCTTCTGCTAACAGCGCTAGCGGCTCAGGGCGCGACGGCTTCTGCTAACGACGCTAACGGCTCAGGGTGCGACGGCTTCTGCTAACAGCGCTAGCGGCTCAGGGCGCGACGGCTTCTGCTAACAGCGCTAGCGGCTCAGGGTGACGGCTTCCGCTAACAGCGCTAGCGGCTCAGGGTGACGGCTTCTGCTAACAGCGCTAGCGGCTCAGGGCGCGACGGCTTCTGCTAACAGCGCTAGCGGCTCAGGGCGACGGCTTCTGCTAACGGCGCTAGTGGCTCAGGGCGACGGCTTCTGCTAACGACGCTAATGGCTCAGGGCGATGGCTTCTGCTAACGCCGCTAGTGGCTCAGGGCAACGGCTTCTGCTAACGCCGCTAATGGCTCAGGGCGATGGCTTCTGCTAACGACGCTAATGGCTCAGGGCAACGGCTTCTGCTAACAGCGCTAGCGGCTCAGGGCAACGGCTTCTGCTAACGCCGCTAGTGGCTCAGGGCGACGGCCTCTACAAACAGCGCTAGCGGCTCAGTTACCTCCACCGAAGCTGAGCTCCTTCAGCAAGATCTCCTCCTTCGACGTGTCCAACACAAACTCCTCAAACGACGGGGTCGCCGAAGCCTGGAAGGTCTTCAGGGACTCGGTGGCTTTCTGGATCCTGTCAAAAACAAACACAATCAAGGCCATTCACATCCAATTATCATTACAATGGCATCAACAGTTTCAAAGAGTTTCCAACAGCAGAATTGATTTCATGACTCTTCTTTACTTACGAGATTGATGTACCAGAGAGAAAACTATAACCCTGTGTAAATGAGTCTCAGAGGAACAATGCTGCCCGTTCTCTGCTCTGGGAGAATCATGCAAATCAACAGCAGGATTTATTACTGTCAGGCTGCTTGGAAACAATTGGTTTTGCATAAAGCCATACAGAAATAACCGAAAACGACATGGAGTCCATCGGGACCAGCCACTGTGGATATCAGGAACAGCGCTGACGACAACACCAGCGGAAACATTGCGCTATGAATGAACAAGTTAAAAGAGTCCACAAATCAGCAAACATTCACCATGAGCATTTTCTGTTCATCCGTCAAAGATCGCCCACATTTATAAAGCTAAAAGTTTCAAGATGTAGGAAAACTCACACCAATCAAAAAAATAAAAAATATACATTGTTAGTCTGGGGCTCTGTGAGCTTAACATACAGAAATTACAATGTGCAGTTTCATTTTAAGTCTATTTATTACCAAAGCATCTGTCCGTAATAGTCAAAATGGGGGTAAATGTGAATAACCGCAGTACAGGTTAATGAAAGGAGCGCCCCTAAAGCTTCTGCCGTGCTCCTAATAATGTTCAGTCAGGGGCCACAGCGCTCCTAGCAAACAGAGCTAGTCTGGCGCCCTGCGCTGCATTATAAAGCTAGAAATAATGACTAAGGGTTTGTAGAAAGGGAAAGCCAAAGCGGCTTAGTGGACTAATAGAGATCAGTTATCAGGATTACAGTGAACGCACAATGAACCTTGTGGTTTAAATCTAGAAACAAGCCAGTGGACAAAGATGGGGGATTACAGGCACGTGCGGAGGGCAAGAACAGACCCGAGGCCCGTCGCGTCACCAGCAGAGAACGAGCAGCACGACCCTGAGACGAGTGTGTGAACACAGGAGTCCTGCACACACACCTGACGTGCAGCAGTTTGGCCGTCTGGACGAAGCAGGACTGATCGGTCTCCTTCAGCACCTCCTGAGCGTATCCCACAAGCCCACTGTTCTCCAGCATGCCCTGGTACTCCTCCACCTGGGCCCGGAGCCGGTCCACTCGCAGGGTTCTGGCCTGCTCCACGCACCGCAGCATCTCAGTCCTGCGCTCCTGCAGCGTCTCGAAGAGCCGCTCGAAGTGTTCGTTAGCCCGCCGCTCCGCCAGCTGCCCGTTCTCCTGCGGTCACGAGAACACCGTCACACACCCCCCGGAGACGCCAGCGTGCAAACACACACACATACGCCACTCACAGAGGGGCGTGTGCTAAATCAATAATGAGTAAGTCACATGAATGAGGGATCATAAATCAGCTCGGCTAAACGAGACGTTTCCGGAAGCTCGACCAATCAGGATCGAGCAGAAGCGGCTTCTTACCTCTGTGCGATTGATCATCGTTTCCAGTTCAGAAATCTGAGTCCTCACTTGGTCTTCTTTGCTAATTAAGTAATGGATACTCTTCGACAGCTTCTCCTGTTGTTGACAGAGTAAAGCCCATTACAACACAGTGGAAAACTGGATTTCCGGCCAGTGTGAGAAACATAATTCCACTTCTGTGAGACGCTGGACAGAACATCATAAGATGGAAATGATCACATTAAACATGCATGAGTTACGGCTCGTTTACAGTCGCCTGATATTTCTGACCTCTTAATCGCAGGCACACCTATTCACCAGAAACACGAGCGCTTGCCTCAGCTCAGGCAGACACATCAATACTTTAGGGGTCGGGAATTGTGTTATAAAAACACACTGTACCTTTCAGAACTGAAAACCTCTGCTAGTCCAGCTTAAGCTGAAACCAAACTCCCAAAATTACCAGTTTATCTATAATGATAATCACTTTTCAACAGCTGGAAGAGTAAAAACATGGTACAAGTTTGTAAAAAAGAGTTCCACATGTAGAGATGTTAGCCAATCACAGCAGTGGGCGTTTCCATTGGAGTCTCACAGCCAATCACAGCAGTGGGCGTTTCCACTGGAGTCTCACAGCCAATCACAGCAGTGGGCATTTCCACTGGAGTCCTAAATCAGACCTGCTAATTTATTTAATTCAAAATGCATTTGTTCAAATGAGAGGATTAAAATCAGGATGGAAAATGGGCATTTATTTGTAAATTATGTCAAGTACAAGTAAGAATAAGTGGCAGCTCTAGAAACATTTACCCATATAAACATAAAAGCCCCTGAAGGCCGTTTTTAATGTAAAACGTGCATCTCAGGAAACAAGGAAGCAAGGACCCGCTGTTGCTTCGATGGATGTTTAACGGGACGTACCTTGAGGATCTTGTAGGCGCTGCTCATGGAAGTGACTCTGTGATTAGCGTGAGATCCTCCGAGTTTGCAGAGATGACACACGGGACGCCGGCACACCTCACAGTACATGTTGACCTTCTCCATCTCGTGCTCGGGACACATCAGCACCTGCGAGGAGAGGCAGAGATCGCGATGGACTAATACTCTGTAATGCTGCCCGAATCACACGGTTCCTTCATTGGCCAGAGGAGAACCGGCCCCGACTGAGTCTGGGTTCCCCTGAGGTGTTTCTCCATTCTGTCCCTGATGGAGTTTGGGTTCCTTGCCACTGTTGCCTTGCTTTTGGCTTGCTCAGTTGGGGACATTTAATATTCAACAATAATATTGATCTGTATTCTATTATTTTCATGTCATCACTGTGAAGCTGCTTTGATACCTGGATTGTAAAAAGCACTATAGAAATAAATGTGACTTGACCGCGAGGCAGTGATGGACTAGATCACTAGATATAATCATTATATGGTTATATCCTTATATTTGCATTTCTTCATTTAGCTGACGCTTTTATACAAAGCGACTTACAATTGCTCTATAAGTCAGAGGTCACACGCCTCTGGAGCAACTAGGGGTTAAGTGTCTCGCTCAGGGACACATTGGTCTCTCACACCAAAGGCATGTGTCTTACCCACTGCGCCATCACCACCCCTAAGACCACCCACAGTTTCCACCCAGATTCGAACTGGGGACCTTTCACATGTGAGGCGAACGTGATAACCACTACACTACGGACAGTGTGGTTCCCTAACCCTAACCCTAACCCCGACTCACTGACTTCCAAACTGAGGAAGACCATTAATGTTCATCGCAAAAATATGAACTGAGCTGAAATATATTTGTTGGACGTTAAATTTAGGTTTAAATGTCAACATTTAAGTTTTCATAATTTAAGTATTTTATGAGAGCGGTAACTGTAAAGGAATAACTGCATGTAATTGAACATAAATGTAAGACATTTCTAACATTTACAGCATAAAGAAAAGACAGAAAGGAGTCACTGTTTGCAGAGCGAATGCGTGTTTCCTGCAGAACAGTCCTCTTACCTGTTAACACCAAGTTTGTGTTTTTATTTTGATTTATTAATCTTTACTATTATTATTATCTTAATTTTTAATGAAATGGATTAAACGGTCCTTTTGCTTTATAGCTTTTGTCCATCCCATAGATATAGAATTATTCATGTTTTCATTGCATTCAATGTTTGTTTGACGGACAGCTTTGGCCGGGACGTGGAATAGTGTGTTTAGTCAATGAAAAAAGAACAGAAAATTGGGCTTTTTAAAATGGAGTATTGGATTAATGTAAGAAATGATAGCCGTCAGTTGCGGCCCTGAATGAGTGCGTGGAGGCGGGCACCTTGGGCCTGAAGTTGGTGGTGGGTCCCACGTACTCGTGCTGGGCTTTGGGCGTCCCCCAGGGGTGGTTGAGCTTGAAGCACTCGTTGCAGTAGCTGGTCCGGCAGTCCATGCAGCTCTTGGTGGCCTCGTGGAGCGGCGGCTTACACACACTGCACATGATGGCCACGGCCGCGCGGGCCGCCTGACGGTAGCGCTCCACGATACTCTCCAGCGTGAAGTTCCTGAAGAGCATGCTGATCCCGCGCTCCCCGAGGTCAATGTCGTGCTGACAGCCGGGACACGGGAACGTGGTGATGCGCGGCGTGACGGAGGAGCGCCTCCACCCGGGAGAGGAGATGGAGCCTGAGCGACACGAGAGACCAGTCAGAGGAGCGGGGGACAAGTGGACGGGGCGCACACACACACACACGCGCACGCACACACACACACACACACACTCACACGCACACACACACACACACACACACACACTCACACGCACACACACACACACACACATACACACACACACATAGGGATGTAACGATTCACTCGCAACCGTTTGAAAATCGATAAAAACGTGTGACGATTCAAGTCGGTTGAAATGTTAAACGAATCGCGATTCACGTTTTAAAAACAGCAGGACGTTCACTGAATAGCCTGTGAAGCTGTGAACCTCGCTTTACAGACACAATATCAGCGGGCACACACTAATATCAGCGGGCACACACTAATATCAGCGGGCACACACTAATATCAGCGGGCACACACTAATATCAGCGGGCACACACTAATATCAGCGGGCACACACTGGCACGAACCTAGCGAGTGTTTTCACTTCATTCCTAAGGACCTTGAGCTTGTGTGAGCACTCATAGTAATGAACTGAAAACGCTTGTTTTGGTCCGCTCGCGCCGCGCCAGTGTGTGCCATAGACTGTGTGCCCGCGCTGTCAAACACATGGCGACGGCAAGCGTAGATATTGACTCGGTTGATCAGAGCTGTGGCGGCATTGACTATTCGTAGACTAATAATAATCACCACCGTGAGAAGCACATCACCTCCGCTTTCACGTAATAGTCATTAATACGACAAGTGTGTGAGAGCTACGGAGATCACAAGCTGCGTCAGTGTTTCCATGGCAACAATGTGTCGGATTTATTTTACTATCTCTTTATCTAAATGTGTACATGGATTTATTTATTTTTTATAGAATTTGTTGATGGTTATGGCATATTTTGCTAAATGTGTTCTGCTTTTTTTAATGCTTTCTAGATTAATGATACAACTTATGACAAAATTAAAATCTTTCCTTAATTGCAATGTAAAACGCCTGTCAATGTGGTAGGCCTTCTAATTTTACAAACTTTTATTTAGTGTGCAAAGGTGACCAGTGTCCAGCCTCTGGACCAGACAGACAGAAACAACCTTGAAGGGAATATTTTTTTCAATGTAGTTTTATTATTTGACAAATATATTTCAAAATGAAACAGAAATGTGCAGCATTTCGTCTGAGAATTGGTCTTAAATCTCATTTGTTAAAAAAATCGTGAGAAAATCATATCGTGAAACCGGTATCGTGAATCGTATCGCATCGTGAGTTGAGTGAATCGTTACATCCCTTCACACACACACACACACACACACACACTGAAACGCGCACACACACTCAAACAGACACAAAATAAAGCAGTATGAATAAGGTCAGACACAGATGGAGAGACTCAGAGACAGTGGAAACAGCAGACAGTGATCTGGACAAGCGAGATGTCAAAAATGGAAATTAACCACTTTGGAAAAAAACAAAACTGAATGACAGACTGATGACGAGGTATTGCAGTGATGAGGTCGAGGGCACTGTTCTTAAAGCTGCAGTGTGTCATTTCTGTTAGACACTGAAGGTGATTCAAAGATCGTTTTCTAACAGGACGGCGTTCAGCCTCGACAAAACGCTGCACACCGGTTTTAAACAGAAACCGTGACGCGAGGAACACGCCGTTCTGATGACGCAAGAGCTGCAACTACGGCAGCTGAGAAGGGCATTCTTTGTGAAGAATTTTCAGAGCCTGATGAAGTCGGTATAAATGTGTTTAATAATACAAAATATGCCCCGTGTCCCAGTCTGTGCACTTGAGCACCGCCCAGAACATCCCGATCGAGTGAAGGGGTTTGGGGAAGCACATATTTACCTCATTCAGACTAAAACACATCTATTTAGCCTCACATACTGACTTTATATTTCATACTGTTTTAATACCCTGTATTTTCTTTCTCACTTTTAGAAAAAGCACTATTTCCCTTTATTTTCTATTCCAAATGTCATACACTTGCAAGGAATCCAAAAACATAAACTACATTACTATGTCGAAATCCTATATTTTTACAATGAATCGTACGACAAACGTCTCCTAATATCCTCAGTTGTTGTTGCGTATAGCGAGCCGCATCGAACACGTTTGTAAATGACTTTCCTTGAGCCCACTGGGCGAGGTCACTTTAATAGCGCGTGCTTTATATACATGTTGCTGCTGATTGGACTGCAGTTCTGACACACCCACCAAACGCATCTCAACCCCCGGAGCACGCCGGTTACAGGAAACATGGCGTTCGCCACGGAAACCGTAGCAAAACATTGCGCGACGTTTTGAACTTAAATGTGCCCCAGGTTTACCCAAACACTCCATCTGTCATTGGTCAGTCAAACAGGAAGCCCCGCCCCTAACCCACGTGATTGGCGGAGACAGTAGTTGACCTGACCCTGCTCAAACAGAACAATGTCATGAAAGAGTCAGTGTTTTGCTTGTCAGGAGCCAATTAGTGATGCATCGTAATTAAAAATATTGTGGCGGAACCAAAACCAGAAATTCTGGACAGCCTGGGCTGAAAGCTGAAACTGAACAATTATTTTAAATTCTTTTTTTGTGTGTGTGTGTGTGATTACTTGGTCTTGTGTCAGGTGGTGTTTCTAACTTAACATCTAGACTCGAACAACAACTTTGAAATATTCAATTAATATTAATAAATATTTATACTATTACTCACAAAATGAATACAGAAGAATAAATAACATCTTGAGATGTTGTGCTAAACAGACTCTGCAGGTAAACGTGCTTTATTAAAGGAGTAGTTCACTTTAAAAAAACTTTTGCTGATAATTTACTCACCCCCGTCCCGTGTCATCCAAGATGTCCATACAGGCGAGTAGATTACCAGCAAAAGTTTTCTTAAAGTGAACTACTCCGTTAATGAGAGACCTTTCTGTGCATTTGTAAGCGTGATTAACCCAACACAGATCAGATCAACACACACTGCAGCTTTAAAGCCTCTCTCTCCTGTTTGTCCAGGTCAGTGTCGTGGGATTTTGCCACTTCACAAGCAGGAAAATCATTTTAGGGTGAAAGAAATCACATCTCCAGCAGGCATTTGAAACAGAACATCTGAAGAGATATGCAAACAAACAGTAAATGAAGAGATCACGGTACGATGCAGCAGACACACGTGCAGCACAGATGATGAAGCCACGCATGCGGACGATGATGATGATGATGATGCAGACGAGCGAGGACGAGGCCAACATCTGAACGAGCGGCGGGTTCAGATCAGACATGGAGTGTGTATGAGGAAGTAAAGCGTGTACTTATGCCGTGAGTGTGCTGTGCCGCTCGGCATGCTGGGAACTGATGGAGAACAACAAACGCTCATCAGGCCCGTCAGCACAAGCTCATTCCCTACAGAACCACATCAGCGCACGGCTAACGATGGCGAGAGCAGTGTGTTAAAGTGTGTTCCTCGTTAGTCGTGAGGGAAGCGTTTGACACGGAAGGGTAGAGCGGGTTCTGGATTAATAACTACGTCTCCTCGAGCTCAGCGGTCACAGCAAGAGTATTGCCATGCTGTTACCACTTGGTTTCTGCTGCCTGCCTCAGTGTTATGTCCAGTATGTGCCTTAATGTGGCCTCTGTATGATTATTGTTTGTGTCGTGTTGCATTGTCTTACTGCATGAATTGTTATTGTGCCTTTGCAATCTGTGTCTGTTTGCTTATTTGTTTGAATTGCGTGTCACATGTTTAGTATGTCTGTCCCCTGTGGATAAGTCCTGCTGTAAGTATAATTGTAATGTATTGTATTGATGTATGCCCATTCACAACTGGCGGGGGACTAGAGCTGGAGATTAGCCGCAGAGGCTAAAGGGACTGTCCACGTCATTAAAAAACTAATAAACTAAACCTGACAAGACGTTATTTAATAATTCAACCTAGTTCAGTGCTATTTATTTGGTTGCTGCTGTCTAGAGGAAAAATGTCTCAATATCCTCTCTGTGTGAGTGTGTGTGTGTGTGTGTGTGTGAAGCGGAGGATTCCTGAGCCGCTCCAGGGCAACGTCTGCCGTCCTGCAAACACACGGCTCTCACGCTCAGTGCGTCTGTCAAACGCTCACGGGTGTGTGTGTGTGTGTGTGAGTGTGTGTGTTACGCAGCTGCCGCATCTACTCTGATCGAGAAGAGAAATGAGCACACACTTCTAGAGACACACTACAGCTAATGAGATTACGTGACCCACATCTACCTCTCCCTCCAAACGCCCTCCTCAGTGAGGCTGCAGGCGACAGAGAGAAGAGGACAACACTGACAGTGGTTAGACGGCAACAGAAGTGGAGTGAAACCTGATTCACAACCAATGACTGAACATGAAAACAACAGCATCACATTTCTTGGGGGAAAACTGCAATGAAAGCCAACTGTATAAAAGAAGAGATGAAGAAAGGCACTAAAACTCATCATTCCTGCAGTAAAACTGACCCAAAACAAATGAGTTCATGTAATTTAATCTGCTTTGGGTCTCACACCCAGATTCTAAGAGGATAACAACAAATAAACAATGTTGGCCTAAACAAAACACATCAACTTAACAAATTATAATAGCAAGTTCTTATGAGATGCATGAATCTTGTATTTAAATTAAAATAAAATGTAACCATATTACTTCCATCCATTTCAAAAGCAAAGTAGACTTTTAACCCTCTGGGGTCGGCAATCGCACCGGCGTGACCCCTTCATCCGAGAGACTCAAAATACTGATTTTGAAGTGTTACACATCATTCGATCCTGTTAAGAGTATATTTTTTTGTATACAAAGTGTTCGATTTTAATTTTTAGTTTTTTCAATAACCATGCATAAACAATATTCTCTTAGATATGATGTTAGGCCTGTTTGTGCTAAATAGAGTGTAATTTCATCTGTGCCATTAATATGTTTATAAGCAACTGAAAAAAGCACTGGCGATGTCAAGCACCCTCAAGGACCCCTAAACCCCTCCGAACCCAGAGGGTTAATCAAACTGCCTGTCTTTTGGATGGAAGAAGGTGCCTCAAACCAAGTAATGCGAGTGATTTATAGGTTTCTGAGTGTTGTTTATCCGGAGTCAAGTCGGATTACCTGATCGCACCAGCCGGTCCAGTCTCTCCGTGCTCGGGGACGGGACTCTGGAGCGAGGGCTGCCCGGGTTCGAGCTCTCTGAGCCCGCGTCGGTGCTGAAGGAGTCCTCATGGTTCGGGAGGAGCACGTCTTTAACACACCGGTGACACACACTGTGCTGACAGGGCAAGATGAGCGGCTGAGTGAACAACTCTTTACAGATCGGACAGATCAGCTCCCTCTCGATGCTCTTCATCGGCACCTGTCGACACACACACACACACACACACACACACAACTGTGAAAACGTTCAGAATTCGGCATCAAAACTCCGACGAGAAGAGTTTCACCGCAGTTAGAGAAGCGCGAGATGATTCAGAGGAGTCAGATGATTGATTCAGATGATTGATTCAGACGCGACTCACGCGCGCTTGGGGAAGTAACGAACTTCCACTGTTCACTTTCGCATTTCTATTCTAAGCCTAAAAGTACGACTGTCTAGTTGAGAAAAACCTGCGACGAGGATGAAGGTCTACAATGCCTTTATTTTCCTCGTTTACAAACTACACTCAAAACAATCGCTTCAACTTTCTCTCAGCAAACAATAGCAGCTTCATTGTCGAGGATGAAGAGCTGAGGCGGACTCACCAGGATCGAGCTTCGCCGGGACATCGCGAGCAGAAGAAAGACAAACTCCGCGTTCCTGTTCCAACTTCGCAAATGAGAGATTGGCACAATTAGAGGATGAATCGCACAACGTGACGCGCGTTAATGCGCGAGCGGCGCGACACCGTGGACAACAAGCCGAAATGTGGGCGGAGTCACTGCCCGTCACTATAGCAACCCTGCAGCGAAACCATTTAGTATTTAAATAAGGGGCGGGGTCCGCAACAGAACAGCACATCATTGATTTATACATTATACGAATCATCATTCATATCCCAGTCGACGCCAAATTCTTCGAGTTCTTAAGCTCACAATATTATAAACTAATTATTTTTCTTCTTTTATATAATAAATGATTTAAAACAACGAAGTGACGTCATTTGCACGGGATATTGATGCGGATGAATGAGCGAATATTATTTCTCCATGACAGAGAAAGAGCAGCATGAAGCATCAGCATAATACAGTGATTAATAATCGCATGATTGCAGCCTCGAGTGTTTTATCATCTCACCTCGCCTCTCTCGATGCGCTCCACTATACTCGCGAACTCGGACATCTCCGAGTCCGACATCCTGATGAGCGATGACCGAGCCCGAGACGAGGTGATGGTTATGAGTTCTCCTCGATATCCTCCTCATCACAGCACAGCCTGTCGCGAGCACGGGAACCTCACTCACTCAGCCGAGGGTGACGCGCACACGGGACTCCGCCCCTCGCCCGGTCTGTGGGCGTGGCCTCGCGGGACTGACAGCTCTTTGTGTGGCTCTGCCATCTAATAAAACTTTTATGATGTCACAGATAATCAGACACCAGATCAACAGCTCTGACTCCAGGAACAGTCAGTGGGACATAAACAGTGTTTATTACAATAAATACTGTATTACAGGCGAAGACCATGGGCATGTGTGTATTCACATGATCTTCGCATCCATGATTTTCCTCATTGGACATGTCATATATGCTTTCATGACATATGTGGCTCATTTATTGTTTTAACTATAACAGATGTAGTATATTGTGTGGCATGTGTGTGTAGATCTCAGTACAAGCAGGACTTTGAAACGGAGTAAAAAAGAAATTGCACAGCTCTTTCATATTGTGCTTTCATATAGTATTTGTTCCTCAGATGTTTATTAAGTCCTCAGTCCTCATTTTTTTGGACTTTACATCCAACCTTTGACCCATAATTTGACACAATCGTCCTCTTTACACACAGTTGTGTTTATATTTATAACACATTCAAAAGCCTTACTCTGGACGACATTTACAGTCACAGAATATCTCTGAGACTCATGCATGCAGAAATAATTAAGACCTTTGGACCTTTGTGTGTGTGTGTGTGGTCACAACACTGATGTATCCGTCATGTTTTCTGATTAAGGACATTTAATTGCCCTCTTATTTTCAAAGTCCATCAGATTCTAAGTTAATGGTTTAACAGGGAATGTTTGCTTACGAACACACACACACACACACACACACACACACACACACACACACACGCCTTAATGAAGATATGACTCATCATAAGCACATCATTAAGAGTAGATCTAATATAAGGTGTAGAAGGTCCAGAAGCGAGGAGGAGCTGATGAATAAAGTGTGTGCTGGGCTGACCGAGGGCATCTCTGCTCATCAGACTCGTGCGTCTCACGTCAGAAAGGCTCGTTTCTCACTCATGATAAAGGCTGTTCGTTTATTGACACTTGCAAGTGCGTAACTTTACATCATAAAACATGAGCAGTTCCACTTCTACACTTGATATTACAGCATAGAAAAAATAACTTCATTTTTTGATCCTTGAAACACATTCAAGTGTCCGAATGCCATATGTATAACACACACACACACACACACACACACACAGTAGAGATATCTGAGGCACATTCATGAGAGGACACTGAAGGAACATGATTTCACATGAAGAGTAACAGAAACATTAGGCTGACGTTGCTAGTGTAAATCAGAGAGTGTGTGACCCCAGGACTCCTGTTGGCCTCCTCCGTGTTCATAAGGCAGAAACAGATCAGAATAAACAGCTTGAAGGAGGGGTGGGTCTGGCCGGAGCGCAGGGGTCTTGTGGCCTACGACTACAGAGCGAGCTTTACCTTTAATAATTGATTACACTATCTGCTGATTTATTCATCAGTCACGTGGGGATTATGCTGAGGTCAGAGGTCACGAGCGGGTCTGGTTCTGGTTCTGCCTCCAGGAGCCGTGCAGCTGCTGCAGAGTCTCGAACGCCCGCACGCTGATGTTCAGAGCCGGATGAACCTTACGCAGGTCCGCTTCCCCGAGCAGAGACAGGCCGCAGATGCCGAAGTACGTGTGCAGGGGGTCTGAGACACAGGAGACACAGAACCATCAGGAGGAGCAGAGGAGGAGAGGAGGAGCAGAGGAACAGGAGGAGCAGAGGAACAGAAGTAGGAGCAGAGGAACAGGAGGAGCAGAGGAACAGGAGGAGACACAGGAGAAACAGGACCATCAGGAGGAGCAGAGGAGGAGAAGGAGGAGAGGAGAGGAGGAGAAGAAGGAGGAGAGGAGGAGCAGAGGAACAGGAGGAGACACAGGAGAAACAGGACCATCAGGAGGAGCAGAGGAGAGGAGGAGAAGAAGGAGAAGAAGGAGGAGAGGAGGAGGAGGAGAGGAGGAGAAGGAGGAGGAGCAGAGGAACAGAAGGAGCAGAGGAGAAACAGAAGAATAGGAGGAGACACAGGAGAATCGGGAGGAGACACAGGAGAAACAGGACCATCAGGAGGAGCAGAGGAGGAGGAGCAGAGAAGAGGAGGAGAAGAAGGAGGAGGAGGAGGAGAGGAGGAGAAGAGGAACAGAAGGAGCAGAGGAGAAACAGAAGAATAGGAGGAGACACAGGAGAATCGGGAGGAGACACAGGAGAAACAGGACCATCAGGAGGAGCAGAGGAGGAGGAGCAGAGAAGAGGAGGAGAAGAAGGAGGAGCAGAAGGAGGAGAGGAGGAGGAGAGGAGGAGAAGAAGAAGGAGGAGCAGAGGAACAGAAGGAGCAGAGGAGAAACAGAAGAATAGGAGGAGACACAGGAGAATCGGGAGGAGACACAGGAGAAACAGGACCATCAGGAGGAGCAGAGGAGGAGGAGCAGAGGAGGAGGAGCAGAGAAGAGGAGGAGAAGAAGGAGGAGCAGAAGGAGGAGAGGAGGAGAAGAAGGAGGAGCAGAGGAACAGAAGGAGCAGAGGAGAAACAGAAGAATAGGAGGAGACACAGGAGAATCGGGAGGAGACACAGGAGAAACAGGACCATCAGGAGGAGCAGAGGAGGAGGAGCAGAGAAGAGGAGGAGAAGAAGGAGGAGCAGAAGGAGGAGAGGAGGAGGAGAGGAGGAGAAGAAGGAGGAGCAGAGGAACAGAAGGAGCAGAGGAGAAACAGAAGAATAGGAGGAGACACAGGAGAATCGGGAGGAGACACAGGAGAAACAGGACCATCAGGAGGAGCAGAGGAGGAGGAGCAGAGAAGAGGAGGAGAAGAAGGAGGAGCAGAGGAACAGAAGGAGCAGAGGAGAAACAGAAGAATAGGAGGAGACACAGGAGAATCGGGAGGAGACACAGGAGAAACAGGACCATCAGGAGGAGCAGAGGAGGAGGAGCAGAGAAGAGGAGGAGAAGAAGGAGGAGCAGAAGGAGGAGAGGAGGAGGAGAGGAGGAGAAGAAGGAGGAGCAGAGGAACAGAAGGAGCAGAGGAGAAACAGAAGAATAGGAGGAGACACAGGAGAATCGGGAGGAGACACAGGAGAAACAGGACCATCAGGAGGAGCAGAGGAGGAGGAGCAGAGAAGAGGAGGAGAAGAAGGAGGAGCAGAGGAACAGAAGGAGCAGAGGAGAAACAGAAGAATAGGAGGAGACAGGAGAATCGGGAGGAGACACAGGAGAAACAGGACCATCAGGAGGAGCAGAGGAGCAGAAGGAGGAGCAGAGGAGCAGGAGGAGGAGGAGAAGAAGTAGGAGCAGAAGAAACAGAGGAAACAGGAGGAGCATGCGTGTTCAGTTTTTATGCTTGCATTCATGTGTGTGTGTGTGTGTGTGTGTGTGTTTATGCATGTTCATGCATCTGTGTGTTCAGAGTGTGTTCATGTGTTTATGCGTGTATTCATGCTTGTGTGTTCAGTAAGTGTGTGTGTGTGTGTGTTCAGTAAGTGTGTGTGTGTGTGTGTGTGTGTGTTCAGTAAGTGTGTGTGTGTGTGTGTTCAGTAAGTGTGTTCTTCTGCAGTTTGATGATAATAAAGCACATTTCACAGGTCAGTGATTATTGGAGCAACAGTGAAGCTCATCTCCCGTCGCTCGAGTCTCCTCGGTCACATGTTCACAGCTCCTGTATTGAGTTACACTGGTTTCGACTGACGGCACACAAAAGCTCCTCCGCGCAGTGAGCGCAGCTGTGACCTGTAACCTCACCTGGGTGACTGTCCGGCCATTTAGCGAAGCCGCCCACCAGACGGTCCTGCGTCGACAGGATGTAGTTCCGGTTCTTCTCGAAGTTGGTGAGCTGGAAAATATCTAAAAGCTGTGGGACACAAGAGGAGCATGTTAGGACTGCTCACACACACACCCCCGACAGACCCTTCATTAGTTTCCAGTTTCTCTCGAACGAACACATCACAATATTCCTCATTATAATAATTCATGCGCAGAATAAAGGGGCGGGTAAACACGACTTCAGGACATGTTACATACGACCACTGCAGGTTATTTAACACGTATATAACAACCACATGATAAGTTTAAAACTACAGCAGTCCTTCTGATTGGATGAGCCTCATCGCCGTGGTAACGAGGCACACGCACCTCCAGCGTCGCTCCCACCCAGAAGGAGTAGCAGGTGTCCACAGGTTTGTTGGGCCGGCCGTGGAAGCCGTTCTGCTGTCGGAGGATACACCAGCGCCGGATCCGGTTCAGCTCGCGCTCACTGAACACCTCCTGCAGCTTTCCCATCATGCAAAGGGACGCCACGGCACAGAAGGTGGAGCCACCTGAGGAAGAGAGACGGATTCGGTCGGGTGAAGTGTTGAGTCCCAGCTGAGGACCTCGGTGGTACGCCTGATCTAATGCTGCGTTCCTTTATTTATTTGTGCCGGAGTTCCGACTACAGACGTTGCCTAGCAACACGCACCAACGCGCCCCTCTCGTCGGATTTCCCCACTCGGAAGTCGGACACCCGCGAGGACACCGAGCAAGAACGCCGGAATCCAAGAATTACAAGCATGTCATAACTATTTCTTAAACGGAATTATGCTTGCATCATATTTGTTATCAAAGTTTTTTTATCGAAAAATATCGTAGATAAAAACGTCATCTCTAACCATGTGGGATAGCTGTGTGCTATGCTACTATCCAAGCTAACTAAAAAACACTACGAACGAGCAATGTTTACTTTCACAGTCTACAGCTTCGGTTAATTACGAGTCCATGAAACATAAGTTAAAAGACATTACCGGTAATGGTCATTATAACGTAGTTCAAGCGACTTACAAAATAAAGTTATATCTGATTTGTTACCAGGCACTAAAGCGATTACCCATAAACGTGCTTCGAGCCAATGGGATCGCTCGAACTCTGAGCTGGGACTCAACACTTCACCACACCGCCACTGAATCACTGAATCACTGAATCAACTCCGACTCACTCACTGAACTGATGCCCGGCTCCAAATGTTCTGTGAACTAAAACTTATGCAAGTTACATTCAGTATATATATATTTAAAATGCCATATGAGTGTAAAGGCTATATTCATGGCAAACTAAATTATATTTGATCGAAATTCTAAAATGCTCAACCACTTTAGAAACATCTATTACTGAAACGTCTGAATAAAAGCAGGACGGTCCAGTAAAACGTGTTCAACAGTCTGATCCTTCGGTCAATATTAAACAGTCGGATCTCATTTGCAAGATTAACGTTCATCCCACTTCATTTGCCTTGTGAAAGTTTTTTTCAGTAATAATGATGCAGTTTTACAAATTTAACCAAACTGCAAACACTGGACATCAGCACACTTTCCGAATCTGCCAGAATCACATCAGTAAAATATTTCACACACTCCGTCCAAACAGTGAATGTTGATGCTGAAAGCACTTCCTACATGAGATCCTGGGAAGGTGTTCACCGAGCGATCAGGTTTTTATCAGCAGTGTTCAGTGTGTGTAAAACAGAGGAAACGCACCATGTGACTCCAGTCCGGCTCCTTGACCAATCCCACTGTCATACGACTGCAGGAGGAAGAAGAGGAAGAGCGGATCAGTGAAACTGCGGTTCATTAGAGATCAACAGAGTTTAGCCTGACCTGCACGACTCTTGCTTCTGTCAAACACAAGATTGCATACAGTGAGTCTGTTCACACTCTTCAAAACATCTTCTCTAGTGACGTGTGTGTGTGTGTGTGTGTGTGTGTGTGTGTGTGCTGAAACATGTCACATGTTTCTGATGACCTGCACTGACTGCACTAACTCTGTCCCGCCTGTCCTGAACCTGCCGGGGTCGGGAAGCGGATTTGCTGGATTACATCACGCTTCCCTCAGCTCGACCTTTGACCCCGACTGACCCTGTCCGCTGAAGGTCAGGGCGCGACGGCCAGTGTGAGGAGGAGGGGATTGTGGGACTCACTGTGCTCCTCCGGATGTAGTCGATGGCTCTCTGGCAGTCCATCCCAGTCCAGTCGTCCAGCATGTAGCAGATGCAGGCGGCACAGTACACGAACCTCATGTCGTTCTCACTGCCTTCTGGGACGGCGTAGAAGCTGCAGGAACAAACACACACATTCAGAGCCCGTGTAAGGAGAAGGAGGTAGGCCAGGTGTGTGTGAGGTGTGTGTGAGGGTCAGGTGTGTGTGTTAGGGTCAGGTGTGTGTGTGAGGTGTGTGTGTGAGGGTCAGGTGTGTGTGAAGGTCAGGTGTGTGTGAAGGTCAGGTGTGTGTGAGGGTCAGGTGTGTGTGTTAGGGTCAGGTGTGTGTGTGAGGGTCAGGTGTGTGTGTGAGGTGTGTGTGTTAGGGTCAGGTGTGTGTGTGAGGGTCAGGTGTGTGTGTGAGGTGTGTGTGAGGGTCAGGTGTGTGTGTGAGGTGTGTGTGTGAGGGTCAGGTGTGTGTGTGTGAGGGTCAGGTGTGTGTGTGAGGTGTGTGTGAGGGTCAGGTGTGTGTGTGAGGTGTGTGTGTGAGGGTCAGGTGTGTGTGTGAGGTGTGTGTGAGGGTCAGGTGTGTGTGTGAGGGTCAGGTGTGTGTGTGAGGTGTGTGTGTGAGGGTCAGGTGTGTGTGTTAGGGTCAGGTGTGTGTGTGAGGTGTGTGTGAGGGTCAGGTGTGTGTGTGAGGTGTGTGTGTGGCGTTGACCTGCCGTCCTCCAGCTGCAGAGCTCTCAGGCCCTCCAGACAGGCCTCTCTGCGGACGCGGCTCAGGTCGTCCCCCAGGATCACGAGGCAGGCAAGGCCGGTGTAGGTCATGGCCAGGTGTCCGCTGTCGTACGGGTGAGCCGGACCCGAACCCTGCAGGTCATACATCGATCAGGAACAGGCACGGGTTATAGATCAGCAGCTTAACAACATATACAAGCTTTATAATGTTTGCTTTAGATAAAATACTTTGACTGAAGTTTTGAACAATCAACTAAAGTGTTTGTGGAGTAACAATCTCAGATTTTAATAAAACATGTTGAAGTTCATCATCTGTGGTCCATTCTCTGCTCAGTTCTGCCCCCTGCTGTCTGTGTGTGCGATGCGTAGGTTCAGGGGTCGGGTTAGTGTGTGTGTGTGTGTGTGTGTGTGTACCTTTGAAGTGTTGTAGGGAACTCCGATGTGTGAGGAACCGCGGAAGCCACAGCGTCTGAGATTAGACTCTGGAGAGAAAACACACGTGACTACAAATAATACACACAACTCACTGATACTGTTTTAAACAGGAAACAGTGTGTGTGTGTGTGTGTGTGTGAGATCTAGATCTTACTGTCATCGGTGGGAAGAACCTGCAGAGAATAAATCCACTCGATCAGTCCGGGTTTATCCACGACATCCAAGGCATCGAGAACATCGAGACCCGACAGGGCGAAGAACACTATAGTCAACCTGTGCAGAAACACACACACACACACACACACACACACACACACACACACACTATAAACACTGCGGGAGGAAGAGTGTGTTCAGCCCTTCTGTCAATCATCAGCGCTGTAAATGAACACAGACTCATGATAATAAGAGCAAACACTGACCGAAGAAAAGTTGGGAAAAAATATACAAATAAATAATATTGAAGATTTAATTAATATCTTTAAAAATTGGACTAAATATTTCTAAAATATAAATAAGTACATTTTGATTAAAATAAAGCACACAGTCCTAGAGAGAATAGATAAAAACACAACGTAACAACATAATCAGTACTGATCGTCTACATGAACTTCTATGAGTATTAAACACTCCAGTAACAGTGTGGAAGAACACCAGTAACCAGTAACAGTGTGGAAGAACACCAGTAACCAGTAACAGTGTGGAAGAACACCAGTAACCAGTAACAGTGTGGAAGAACACCAGTAACCAGTAACAGTGTGGAAGAACACCAGTAACCAGTAACAGTGTGGAAGAATGGAGTTTATTGCGTGACAGTGGAGCTGAAGTCCAGGCTATCTGAGGTCAAACACAGGTCATACACCACATCACAGTAAACAGCCGCTGGCAGAACAATAATCATATTAATATACAATTACTGCATAATCATCATTGGGTTCACCCCAAAATTAAAATGTTGTCATCATTTCATCATGTTGTTCCAAACCTGTGTGTGTGTGACTTTATTCTATTTAACACAAAAGATATTTTGAAGAGTGTTTGAGACAAACAGCGCTGACTTGTATGATGAAGGACGACATCATCTTCATCTTTGGGTGAACTTTCCCTTTCACAAAAGAGGCTCCATTTAAAAACATACACAATAATAATTTGTATTCACATGGCATAAGAACCAGCACTTTTTATTTGAAATTGTTTATTATCACTGAACTATTATTATTAATATTATCATTAAGCCAAATGGTAAAAATAATACAGAGATATTATTGCCTTTCTCTTTAAGGACAGTGAGCCCACGTCATGACATCCAGTGTTTATTATGTGGCTTCAGTGTTTAATCACAGTATAATCGTGGCTGTACACCATAAACTACATCTATAATGATCAGCCATTGATCGATGAAAATGAAATGAAGAACACAAACATTAGATTGTGACAGTAAACACTTTTATATTTGCTCTCATTGCGGCAGTTTACAACTCAACGCAAACACACACGGATACAGTTTCATCACAGTCAGAGGAGTGTGTGTGTGAGAGAGAGAGTGAAGCGCTGTCAGTGTCTCTCTCCCTCTGGTGTGTGTGTGTGTGTGTGTGTGTGTGTGTGTTACCTGCTGGTCTCGTACGGCGCGTATCTCTCGGGCAACACGTGCATGCAGCGCTGGAAGAACCGCACGTGCCGCTCGCGCAGAAAATCTACCTGATCAAAATCCGCCATCATCATCATCATCACCACAGCAGCAGCATCAGGGAAACACTCCTGTCGGCGAGACACTTCCGCTTCCGGTGCGCAAACACGCGCCAAAATAAGAGTCTCTGCTGCTGCTCACGGAAACTCTGCAAGACTGCAAACAAACCTCCATTATCCTGAAGAAAAACTTCCCTAAACTCCGAACATTTGAGTTCATTCGCTGCGGGAAGAAGTGCAGAGGCTCTTTCACGAGTCCTGTCTCCATGCTGGAACAGCCCTAAGTGGAGAAAACACACACACACACACACATCATCATCATCATCAGCTCAGGATCACCAGAGAAACAGAACACACTCGCAGAATAAGCAGTGTGTGTACACACATAACGAGTTTGCAATATTGTCAATAACCCACAGTTGAATCTGATTCTGTAGGCACAAACCTCTGCTTTCAGCAATAATTTATTAGAAGCCATTGTTTCAATAGTTGTCAATAAAAAAAAAAAAACATATAAGTCATTGTTATCAACAGGAATTAGAACAGGTTGAAAGAAGAGGAACAGATGTGTTTATATGGTGGATCTCCAGAACCGGACTGCAATAATCACACAATATCATGAGCCTGTTTCACATTAAATGAGTTTTAGAGGCACTTTAGTCCTTGAAAAGCTGGTGGGAAACGATATGAATGATGAAGGCGATGATGACACAGTCCAGCGCAGACGCTCTTCATCTCAATATCAGAAGATCCAGTTCGTTAAAAGAGTTAAACTCGTCTAATTCTGTCTCAACGTTGTATTTTGTTGCATTTAGCCTAAAAGGTTTGTGTTTTAATGAGGGATTTGTGGACTAAAAATATTGTTTTTATTTTAAAAGGAAACAATAAAATTGGACCTTTGGGATAAGATGGGCCACCAGAATTGAGCAGAATAATTGCATGAGTTAGGGTTAGATGTTCATTCAGACATCATCGTTATTAAGTGTAATCCTACAGTGTGAATTTATAAAATATGTCAATGTTCATAGAAATCATTGAATAAATGTAACTTTACAGAAGAATCTGTTTTACTGGGACTCTGCTTTATCTGCCATTGGTTAATCAATTGTTCATCTAAATCGTTGCAGTGATACCCTAACGAGCTCATTATGATCTCCAGATCAGCAGTGATACCCTAACGATCTCCTGTACCTGTGAAAGGTGTGCAGCAGCGGAGCGGGTCCTGATCCCGACGGGCCGATGTTCCTCATGCGCTGCTCCCAGACTTCCGTGCGCCTCCACAGTCTGGCGGGATCGCGGCTCACCTCAACCTGACACACATGCAGGAGTTTGTTTGTTTTGAATGGCTCTTCATATCCAGTCGGGTTATTGTTCTGACTGCACTGACGAGAACAAAACTGAGCTGAGTCGATCTGAATAATGGGTAACACTTTATTTCAATAGTCCTAATGTGTTCTACTCCTAACCCGAACCCTAACCCTAACCCTACCCTAACCCTAACCCGAACCCTAACCCTAACCCACCCTAACCCACCCTAACCTAACCCTAACCCTAACCCTAACCTAACCCTAACCTAACCCTAACCCACCCTAACCCACCCTAACCTAACCCTAACCCTAACCCAACCCGAACCTAACAGTCTACTAATACTCTAATGAGAGTTAGTTGACATGTAGTTGCAAAGTTATTTATAGTTAGTAGGATGTCTAAAGTGGACTCCGAAATGAAGTGGAACCGAATAAGGACTCTATTGTGTTTTTAGAACAGTAGAATCAGAATTCTCTCATATTTAATGAAGTTTGGTCTTTGATTCTGTTTATCATTGTGAAGCTGCTGTGAAACAATATCTCGAACAATATCTAGCGCTGTGTGTGTAAAATAAGTCCATATGATCAGCTTGACTCATCAAACCTTCTCCTTGAGCTTCTCCAGCATCCTCTGCCGCTCCCAGCGCTCCTGCTCTTTACTCTGTTTCTCCTGAAGCTTTTCCTCCAGACAAACTGAATCCTGAGGAGAGAAACAACAGGGAATGGTGTCTCAGTGTCACAGATCTCAATATGATCAGATCTCAGGATGATCACACAGATCTCAGGATGATCAGATCTCAGGATGATCACACAGATCTCAGGGTTCTCAGATCTCAGGATGATGATCACACAAACTCACTCTGTCCTGGAAGCGTCTGATGGCCTCGTTCGCCCCGCGCTGTCTCTCCTCTCTCTCCACTCTCCTCTTCTCCTCCTCCTCCATCAGACGTCGGTCCTCCTCCTCCTTCTTCTGCTGAAGGAGAGCCTCGAGCCGCATCTTCAGCTCCAGCCGGCGCCGCTGCTCTTCTTTAGCTCTTCTTCTCTGCAGGATCTGGTTCCTCAGCCGCTGCTCCTGCTCTTGCTCGCGCTCCTGTGTTCTCCGGCTCCTCCAGTTCTCCAGTCTCTCAGACGCCTCCCTGCGTCTCTGCTCCTGCTCCTGCTTCAGCCGCTCCTGCTCCTGCTCCGGGTCCGGCTCGGCTCCGGCTCGCTCCTGCTGATCTCTCTGCTGATCTCTCTCTCTCTGCTTCGCTTCCCTCCATCTCTGGATGGCCTGGAGGACGCACAAGGTTAAGGCTACACAATGCTTGCCTTTTTCCCCAAACACATATTTCAGTAATCATCATAAACTAGGATCGACGACGACGCCAACTCCTGCAAAGACTTCAGGTAACGCATCTCTGAATCAACATGCACCAATACAGCATCGTTCTAAATGTCATCAAGTATTCGTTACTTCATGAGCTCATTGTTTCTGCCTTAAATTATTATTACAGTTTAAATTAACCCATTTTTAGCTAACTGTGATTTCTGCAGTTACCTTTGATAACAGATCACTCTAAATTGTAATGTGGACTTTCTGTAAAGCTGCTTTGAAACAATGTGTAAAGTGAAAAGGTGCTATACAATTAAATGTAAATTGAATTGAATTGAATAGGATCATTGGAAAGTTTAAACACTCAAAATTCATCCTGTGGAAAATGTTTTGAAATTGGACAAACAGGAATGCGTTAACATGGGAACGGAACTTTAAATCTTGTTTGCTGGCTCCTCCCCCTAGTGGGCGGAGACATCTTTCATATTTTATCAATTTTATTTCAATTTTTATCAGTGGATCTCTGAGCTGAGTGAGTGAGTAAGGGGAGATGGGCTCATTTGCATATTCATAAAACCGTGCATACTAAATGAGGTAAGGGTGTCGAGTTACATTCAAGATATTTTAAGGCATGAGAATTTTTTTTAAGCAAAAAACTTTGAAATATGTTATTTTGGTGATTAAAGATGAGTATTAAGGAAAAAAATAGACCAAAGGGGACTTTTTCTAAACTTGACAAAACACCTATCATTGAAAAACTCAAGGTTTCAGATATGGTGACTGTTTTATAATATAGTTTTGTGATATCAACTTTAAATTTGGACCACAACTACTAAGTTGGACAAATGGGTTAGATTTTATAACAATTTTAGATTCAGAAAATAGATAATTTGTAGAAAATAAAAAATGTTTTGCTTTTTAGTAAACTTCTTTATGTGTTATCACGACACCAATAATCTGTTGAGTGTCTTTTTAAAAACTGTTCATTCATCAGTTCAACCCTGAGAGCCCTGGCCATCTAAGCTGATGGTCTAAAGCGCACTCAGGAGGTCTCCGGATACACTTTTGCTAGTTTAATGGCGGGAAAAATGGTCGGCCCTCCCGCCACTGGTCTAAATGGGTCGTCTCTATTCTCTTAATGAGTAATGGGTGTGTTTTGGGCGTAACGTGAAATAAACCAATCAGAGTCTCATCTCACATTCCCTTTAAAAGCTTAAAAGCCAGTTGCGCTCGCATCATGGCGGATTCGCTATTCATATGGAGGAATTTACAAGCGGAAAAACTGAACGCTTCTCTAGCGAGCAAATGATGTGCTTGTGCGCGAGATTAAAGCTGTGTGTGTGTGTGTGTGTGTGTGTGTGTGTGAGGTTAAAGTGCAAGCCGACCATGTACAGGACAAGCTGGATTCCATCATATCTCTATGCACACAATATAATATTTTACATTGTAATCCTTTTATGTGTAATATTTGCCATGTTTGTGTGCTGCTGCGTGTGTGTAATAAGCAGAGTGTGCACGCCTACATGCTCATACGCCGCTCTTTAAATAAAAATTAATAAATATCGCACCGTTGACTTCAGAGCAGGTTCAGTTGGTCAACAGATGAGCGCTAATGCATTTGCTAATTAAACAAGGACAGGAAAATGAAAACTGCGTCGGGCTGAAACTAGCGAAACACACTTGCGTCGCGCCTGGCGCTACATTGCTCCAAGTGTTAGGGCCCCTAGAGGTCAGAGGTCACCTCTCTCTTCTTCTGCTGCAGGCGCCGCAGCTCCAGGAACCACAGCTCGTGCTGCTTCAGCTCCTCCTCGCTCTTCCCAGGCAGATAAAGGCCTGCCTCCCGAATGAAGGAGTGTTTCCCCCTGTGCTTCGTCCACACGCTGAGGAAGCTCCGGTGGTCCAGCTCGTCCCAGCCGCCCCGTGGCCCGGTCCGCTGGAGGAACGAGTCGAGCGCCGCCAGCTCCGCCGGGACACTGCTGACACACACACACACACACACACCTTTACTGGAGGACTTCAGTACCCTCTTTGAGTATCTGTACTCTCCTTGAGTATTTTTTCTGGACACGTTTTACTTTTACTCCCCTACACCTCTGTCGAGGCCCTCGAGTAGACGGTAGTGATGTTAGTTACAGTAGTTACTGCTCAAGGCATCTCTAAAGCGTGATTGGATCGTTTGCAGGTGACAGACAGCCGTCAGTAATCACCCGAGGGGGCACGCGTCGTCAAGTTCAGCGATTTACCATCATTTTCTTCGAACACTAATCATCAACTGCTGGGAAATAAAGGAAGACGGATCCACTCACACAGACGGGGATTTTTACACTTGATTCGGTCTGCATGAGCGGACACACACAGATGTGCACTTCTTTTGTGAGGTGAGCGTTAAATTAAGGTGATTATGGCAGTCAGTTTTTGTCAATTCAGTTGTTTAATTGCTATAGGATTGATATAATATTCTGAAAGCTCTATTGCACAGATACTACACACGGGCCAGTGTATTCTGCTTCTGTAAGGGTTACACACAACAATAATAAAACAATACCGTCATTTTAAAAACAAGTACTTCTGTAGAAATCAGTCTTTACAACTTTTACTTGTAATGGAGTGATGTTCGACCAGTAGTATCTGAACTTCACTCGGGTGAGGGAGTTGTGTGTGTTGTGCACCTGTGTGTGTCGGCACTCCTGCGGTCCGGGCCGGCGCCGGGAACACGGACCTCGACTCTCACGGGCACACGCCACGCCTCCATCTTCCTCTCCAACACACTGATCTCCTGCCAGACCACCCGCTCGTCCTTCAGCAGCTGCTCGAAACTACAGAGAGAGGTGTGTGTGTGTGAGTGTGTGTGTGTGTGTGTGTGTGAGTGTGTGTGTGTGTGTGTGAGTGTGAGTGTGAGAGAGCGAATCTACGGCACTAAACACATCTCCAATGTGCCTCGTACCTTTGATGCTGTGTGTCTTTGAACATGTTGATGGACGTCTCAATGTCTGTCATAGTGTCTCTCAATCTGTCCACCACTGAAATCCAAACACACACGAGCTGCATTACACACACACACACCAGAAATCCAAACACACATGAGCTGCATTACACACACACACACCAGAAATCCAAACACACACGAGCTGCATTACACACACACACACCAGAAATCCAAACACACATGAGCTGCATTACACACACACACACCAGAAATCCAAACACACATCTGCATTACACACACACCTGAAATCCAAACACACATCTGCATTACACACACACCTGAAATCCAAACACACACGAGCTGCATTACACACACACCAGTTCTGAGGCAATTCACCTTTATTTACAGCACTGAGTGTTTCAGAGAACAGGAGAATAATGCAACAAATTTGTTTCCAGAAGTTCAGTGATGCTTCATTTGTATTATAAAAGTTCTTAATTTAGTTAATTTGTTTATGGAGTAAACCGTGATGTCATCGTCCAGCTCAGCTCAGGTCTGGTATAATGCTGTGAGTGCAGGAGATCAGTAATACTGCTGAATATTGAATGAATTGAATCTGGTGGTCAGTCTCACCCTCTGGAGACGGTTTGGTGTCCATGAGCTGCTGCTGGAATCTGAAGACGCCGTTCTTGAGTTTCTGGAGCTGCTGCTGGACCTTCATGACTGACGGACACACACTGATATTAATACTCCATCCGAGCTGAACAGATCAACACACACACATGACTACGGAAGCCCATTACTGCCATAAGAAAAAAGAATCCAGCGTTACAAAACAAGTGTGTCGAGTCACATGACGTCCAGCTCCTCCTCTCTAGACCTCTAATGGGTGGAGGGATGGAGTTTGGATATTCTAGCTCCACCCATTAGGCCATAATTACATGCGCTGGATGTCTAGAGGAGGAGGAGCAAGAAAGAAGCTCCACCCATTTGATCTGCAGTGAGCTGCCTCTCTTGGTAAATCATAATTACTCTAAGTTTTGAGATAAATGTTGAAATTAGGGTTAGGGTTATGATGTTTATGATTATGATTATGAGATTAAAAAAAAACTTCTTTCATTTCAACCCCAGACAGCAACACGTCTGCCCAGACCCGGCACACATGAGGTGTTTTGGACATCGGCTGCGGATGGACGTGTGATCGGTGAGGGCTGCGTGTTCAGGTGGGAGGAGCTGCGAACGGAGACGGGAAGTCGGACACTTCCTGTTCCCGCAGTGACCGCTCACGTGGTGTTCACACACTTTATCACAGCTGAAGTGAAATAAATGCAATATTTGCCAAATACACTGCTTCATACAGCATCTGTTTGAACAAGAATACAGTTCAACATAACCCTATATCAATGAAGTGGAGTCGACGTTGTTTAATCAGTTTTATTTTGATAAACATGACACATGTAACATTGTGACTACATGAATAGAGTGTCAGCAGTGTCGTCATCAGAGCTCGTGAATCGGCCAAATCCAGCGAACGCCTGTGACAGTGGACTGTGTAGTTGTAGAGAATATCCACATGTGTATCAGTAAATTTGAAGAGAAATGTTTTAAGAGTTGCAAACTTATAGACTGTTTTTTCTCTTCCACAAACACAACAGTTACACCTTCTCTAATTCTTCTAATTCAGTTGCACTGTAGCAAAATGTGAGCGTACGAGTTAATGTGTGTTTTGTAGAATAGGATTTGTGCGACTGGCCCTGAAATGAAGAATTAGAGAAGGTGTAACTGTTGTGTTGTGTTTGTGAAAGAGAAAAAAAACAGTCTATAAGTTTGCAACATTTCTCTTCAAATTTACTGATACACATGTGGATATTCTCTACAACTACACACTCCACTGTCACTGGCGTTCGCTGGATTTGCACCAAAAAAACCTTCACAGAGTTCGCCGTCACAGTATAACCGCCGTGCACTGCTTCGGGTCAGCCGGCGATCGGTCTGCGCGGCGCTGCATGAAGTCGAACAGGCCTTTCCACACGGCCCAGACGTGGGCCAGATCTGGGCCAACACTATGTTGCTGTCTGGGACATTACATCTCATAATAATACTCAGTATGTCATAATTTCGACTTAATAGGTCATTATTATCCTAAACATGTCATATCAACTTTTCATTTCATAAATATGACTTTAATTCATGTCCTTTGCAAAATCATGTTTTTGTTTATTATTATTTATTATTGGCAGAAATGGCGTAACTGTACATAAACCCGTCAGTGAAGCGGGAAGCAGGAGGTCACGTGTGTGCTTACTGTCGGCGCGCAGGCGCAGATGCAGCTGATCGTTGAGCTCGTGAAACTCGCTGAAAGTCTCTCTGAGATCCTGTCGTCTGATCGCCTCTCGCTCCTCTTTACTCAGCCTGTGTGTATGAAGAGAGCAATGAACAATAAAGGCACGAGAGTATCTCTGTTATACAGAAATAAATTAACTCACAATCTTCTGAGACTTTCCGCTTCCCGTAGAAAATCCGAGGCAGACATTCGGCCAAATGAACAACGCGCGCGATCAAAGATCAATGTGAACAGCCAAATCCAATACTAATTAAGCTCAAGCACCTCATATAATCATAATCATGTAGAGATATCGCGCTAAATCATGTCAGTCAGCAGGGAATGAATGATGATCAGCGGCGGCTTTGTTTGAATTGTTGCCATGGCAACATCTGCCCAAACTGCCTTAAAGGGACAGTTGACCCTTATTACACGAAACCGGTCATCATTTACTCGCCCTCGTGTTGTTACAAACCTGTGTGAGTTCTTTCTTCTGTAGAACAAAAAAGAAGATATTTTGAAGAATGTTGGTGACCAAACATCTGATTGACTTCAAGTCAAGTCACATTTATTTAGCAGCATTTATTTAGAGATAACAGGAAAATAATGGCTACAGCAGATCTGGAAGAAAATAGTGTCATAGTCCAGCTTAAGTCATTTCACTGATGATTTCTGTTGTAAAAAAACGAATTAATTTATTTCATTTATATATATATATATATAGCCGCTCTGGAGAAAACCATCCATGTCATCATCATCATCCAGCTCAGTTCAGTTCTCATGTAATAGTGTCGATGCAGGAGATCAATATTAGTGTTGAGTATTAAATGCCCCCAACTAAACAGCCAAAACCCAAAAGCCATCGGCAACAGTGAAGGAACCGAAACTCCATCAGTGACAGAATGGAGAGAAACCCTTGAGAGAAACCAGACTCAGTCGCTCGGTTCTCCTCTGGACATGAGTGAACAGTGTGTGATTATGATTCAGGAGCATTACAGGTCAGAGGTCACATTGGATCAGAACATTCAGAATTATTCAGTTCCCTCTAGTTAAAGATTGGAGTCACGCCGCAATGGAGACGAGCCTGTTGAGGACCAGTGGCGATTGTGTCGATGAGGCCTTACAGGGGAGAGTCTAGTGGACACAAGCTCTGCAGACACTACAGGGATGCATTGTGGCCGTGTTTAGGCGCAGGTCCTCCATCTGATCTGGATACGGCCCGGATACGCCTGACTACATCATGCGTTGTGGCCGTGTCTAGGCGCAGGTCCTCCATCTGATCTGGATACGGCCCGGATACGGCTGACTACATCATGCGTTGTGGCCGTGTCTAGGCGCAGGTCCTCCATCTGATCTGGTCTGGATCCGGCTGACTACGGTAAACCTCGGATAAACAGAGAGACTAATATTAACCTTTAATATTAAAATTAATTATTTTTATGATGTAACCACTACATCAAAAATTTCATGACGTGTTCTCGGTTCCGGCTGATCTAAACTATGCAGCCTAACATTGAATTAAGGAAGTCTATAGACCTTATTCAGAGCAGCGCCATGAAAGTGAGGGTGTGAGGGATAGACTTACCGTGTTTCCAATGGCATCCGCTGTAAAAAGCTAAATAAAGCTCCTAGATTACTTACAATTTTCCACAGCTTACATTGTCGGGAGTTTTTAATCAACTGACATTTCTTGGAAAGATATTTTTCCAGTGTTTCATGAGCAGAACAATCCGAAAACACATTAAATAACAGTACAGCCCATTGAAGAGATGCAAGTCTATCCCTCACAGCCTCGCTTTCATTCTCATTAAAAATCAAAGATGGCGCTGCCGTGAATAAGGCGTATGGTGTGTTGTGTGTGCTAGGCCAGAGAGATGTGTGTTTAGTCTAGATTTGAACTGCCAGAGTGTGTCTGCTTCCCGGACAATGTTAGGAAGATTGTTCCAGAGTTTTGGTGCTGAATAGGAACAGGATCTCCCGCCTGCAGTCGATTTCGATATTCTCGGTATTATCAACTGGCCGGAGTTTCGAGATCGCAATAGACGTGAAGGACTATAATGCGTTAAGAGCTCGCTCAAGTACTGGAGATAAACCATTCAGTGCTTTATAAGTAATCAGCAATATTTCAAAATGTATCCGATGTTTAATAGGCAGCCAGTGCAGGGTTGACAGAACCGGGCTAATATGGTCAATCTTCCTGGTTCTGGTAAGAACTGGAGCGGCTGCGTTTTGGACGAGCTGGAGTTTGTTTATTAAGTGCGCAGGACAACCACCCAGTAGAGCATTACAGTCATCTAGCCTTGATGTCATGAACGCATGAACTAACTGTCCCGCATTCGTCAGTGAGAGCATACGGCGTAATTTAGATGGAAAAATGCTGTTCTATAGATGCTAGACACGTGACTTTCAAATGAAACATTGGTCTCTCAGAGCACACACACACACACAGGTTCCTAACCAACGACTAAGACTTGACAGAGCAGCCATCAGTTGTTAGACAGTATTTTAGGTTATTACGTGAGGAAATTATTTGTCCAATAATTAGAATCTCTGTTTTTTCTGAATTTAGTAGTTGGAAGTTACTAGTCATCCAGTTTTCCCAGCACACGTCAATAACACGGATCCCAGCACACGGATCCCAGCACATGTCAATAACACGGATCCCAGCACACGGATCCCAGCACACGTCAATAACACGGATCCCAGCACACGGATCCCAGCACACGGAAGAGGCTCGTCTGCACCTGTGGAAACTGACGTGGGCCTTTATGTAGGACAGATTCTGAGCGGGACATTATTCAAGGTTATTTAAAGACATGACAAAAGTAGGCTAAGTGTCACGTGTCGACTCCCGAAAGAAAAACACAAAGTCAAGCGGCGTGATCTTCAAGATTAATAAAAGACCGTAATATTGAAGATAATTGTCCATAAATTCAGCATTAGAGATGGTGAGGTTTAGCGGTTAGAGATCCGCATTAAAGCCCTTTCATATGTAAAACACTATATTTGCCTGATATACGTGTCCGTATAACCCCAACCCTGCTCAACGTTCAGTATAAACACCTTTATGTCCCTCCAACCTGAAGCATGGTAATTGCCTATTATCACTGTAAAGCTGCTTTGAAGCAATCTGTAGTGTTCAATGCACTATATAAAGGAAGGGGACGGAGAGTAAAATACTGTTTTGAAGCACTATAACTGTTTTACAGCAGACTAATGACTGTCGGGTTGCTTATAAACCAAAAACACAAACATGCAGAACAACACAGACCGGTCTGAACACATCTGACTGGTTCTGGGATATAACTGGGATCAGTTTGTGTGTTCGGGTTAGTGTTAGCAAGCCTTGCATCATGATTAAACTCTAGACTGTAAATGGCTTTGCAACATAAAGCTTTTTGTGGTTTCCACTGAGGCAAGGTAAACGACTATAAACAAGTAAATGAATAAAGGCTTGTGGAAAATGAGTCCATCACAGGAGGACATTATGATTAAAGATTATACATGCACAGATGAACCATGTACAACAAGACCAGAAACTAAGAAAACAAGTTTCATTCTGACTTTAAGGATATTACAATCGAGAAAGTGTGCAGACGATCCGGATGAAACGCGGATCACAGAGTCATCGCAAAACACTGAGCTCTGGCCAATCACTCTTCAGAGATAACAAGGAAAACAAGCGCATATATAAACCCGTCATTCACTCACACATTGACACGATATAAAAGCATTTAAATGAGTAAAGCACTAGTTTAGGTCATTAGCTGTGATGTTACGGTCCTTCAGCAGGTATCGGTGAATGTAGAAGATTAAATCATCATCTAATGATTCGAAGTCATTGTAATACAGCACTTATAAAGTGTTGAAAAAAGGGAAAACGGGCCGACACTCGAGTGCAACAGAGGTTTATTATCAATTATGCTCTAAGGACATCAACAAGCTTTATGCTATAGTAATATGAATATCAAATTTCACTGCAATAAAGTGCAAGTCCTTTTGACTGTACATTTGTTTCATTTACTAGTGTATTGTGCCTGTAAAAGAATCAGAAGCCCTTGAGTTCAAACTGCACAAATGTAAAGTTGAACTTAAACTACACAGAGCTGAAGATTCATCATCATCATCATCATCATGACCACCACAAAATACACTCGACTTCAAGCTAACGTCGGTATAATATTTCTGTCTGATCGGCTCAGACGGGTAAACCGTTAAACTTCAGCTCATGCGGTGCAATAACTATAGGGCCAATGGTTTGGTTTTTACAGCTCGTCCGGGTTCAAAGATCAAAGATTCAAAAGAGACACACTTCCACGGTCCTGACGGCTAAACAGGCGATTTAACCAGTTCATGATCGAGATTAGGAGACGGTGAAGAAATAGATTAATGTATAGTAACAAAAAACAGGCATCGACATGAACACGTGGCACGATCCAGTAACACAGAACGGTCCCGATATACAGCCTGTGCATAGGAAGAATAAAAGCACTTATGGTATCTGCAAACATTAAGCACACATCATCATTGTAATGCTCGTTTATGCTGGAGGGGAGCGATGACAGCATTCCAGTCCACTGGAGAAACGGAACCGGCGCAGGGAACCGGCGGGTCGAGGACGGGTCTGGCGGGTCCTACCGTCTTTGCATAGAGACAGAAAGAGAAAGCAAACCTGTCGACGAGTGGCAAGAAACACAGAACAAATTCAACAGAAGTCCGAGCAAAGATGGTAGGACTCTTGTTGGAAGCGTTGCATGCCAATCAGCAGAGCCGGAGCCCAGCCGAAACCCAGCCAGAGCCCAGCCGAAACCCAGCCAGAGCCCAGCCGAAACCCAGCCGAAACCCAGCCGGAGCCCAGCCGAAACCCAGCCACTATCTGTGCAGCAGCACGAAGGCCTCGAGCCGCTCGGGGATGTTTCCGCGGTACGCCAGGCCGTGTTTGACGATGGCGCGCGCGGCCAGACACTGCAGGGTGGTGTGGTTGATGGGCTGGATCAGGTTCTTGGCCATCTCCTTCTCGTCCAGCAGATCGCAGGCCGTCTGCTTGAAGGAGTTGGTGCTGTCGAAGTGTGTGCCGCAGGAGATCAGCAGGTTCATGATGTCGGGGTGGTTGTTGGATGCCGCCACGTGGAGCGGGCTGTTGTCGTCCTGATCCCGAGAGTTCACGTCCGCGCCGCACTCCAGCAGGATCGACGTCACCTGGGGGGAGGGGGGGCACTTTCAGAAACACTGTATTCCAAATATTCTATTTTTATTTTTCTATTTTATTCAATATTCAAATATTAATTTATTTACACATCAACTTTACAATTAGACAATTTACAAAACAAGCTTATATGTTATATCTTAAGTTTTTTTTTTAATTTACACATTAAATAATATCTTTTAAACAAAAAATATACAACAAAAGTATCTAAGCTCAAGCAGCACGATTGGAATAAAGCGCTAATAAAGCCGACTGTGCAGTTATCGTACAGGACGTGCAAATACACTCGAGTCCGCATATGGTTATCGTGTGTATATTTATTTATCGTTGGCATAGGGTTATCGCGTTTATATTTATTTATCGTTGGCATATGGTTATCGTGTGTATATTTATTTATCGTTGGCATAGGGTTATCGTGTGTATATTTATTTATCGTTGGCATAGGGTTATCGCGTTTATATTTATTTATCGTTGGCATATGGTTATGGCGTGTATATTTATTTATCGTTGGCATATGTTTATGGTGTTTATATTTATTTATCGTTGGCATATGGTTATCGTGTTTATATTTATTTATCGTTGGCATATGTTTATGGTGTTTATATTTATTTATCGTTGGCATATGTTTATGGTGTTTATATTTATTTATCGTTGGCATATGGTTATCGCGTTTATATTTATTTATCGTTGGCATATGGTTATCGTGTTTATATTTATTTATCATTGGCATACGTTTATGGTGTTTATATTTATTTATCGTTGGCATATGGTTATCGCGTTTATATTTATTTATCGTTGGCATATCGTGCGAGGCAGACGACAACTACGTTATGAGATCTAATACAATCAACGCTCTACAAACGCCACAGTGCATTTAATCATGAGTTTCAGCGCCTGGGGTTCATCTGGGATTGTAAAAGTAAAAGTCTGTAAACTGTAAAAGTCGAAAAGTTTTTTTTTTTTTTCGAATAATAATTACAGATCGATTGAGCATGCACTGCCCTACCTGGAAGGAGGGGAACTTGCAGACGGGGTATCGGCCCACACAGGTGGTGTTGCGGTCCACGGCCAGGTGAAGCGGGCTGAACCCGTTCTTCCCACACGCCTGCAGCTTCAGGAACTTGTAGATGGTCTCCTTCTTGAAGTGGTCCTGCTCCACGGCACACGGCACCTTCTCCAGCAGGCAGATGAGGTGCAGGATGATGGACAGAACCTTGCCGAGCTGGGCCGGGTCCGGGCCGGGCCTCTTCACGGCCCGCTCGATCTCCAGCACGCTCTTGCTGAGGATCTCCATGAGCTCGTCGAAGGACACGGAGGTTCCCAGCAGGCCCTTGGCCCGGTCCTGCAGCATGAAGGAGAAGAGTTCAGCGAAGGAGAGGAGGCTGCTGGCCGTCATCGGGCTCAGCGGGTCCAGGTTGTTCTGCTGCATGTCTAACGCGTACTTCCACAGCTTGATGCATCTCTCGAAGTTCCCCGAGTCTGCGTACACGGCTCCCCGGTAGCGTATGTAGTAGGAGGTGTCGGGGTGCGCCGGGCCGAGGATGCGCTCTCGGATCAGCAGCGCCTGCATGCGCATGTCGTCCGGGTCCGCGATCAGCGCCTCCAGCTCCTCTAAACTGTTGACTTCTCTGGTGTAATCGTACGCCGGCACCGGCTTGGGCTCGCTCTTCGAGAGCACGTGAGTCGAGTCGCTGTGCCGCGAGTCCATGGCCCTCTTCCAGTACTTCAGCGCTCCCAGCAGATCCCGCTTCTTGTCCACGAAGGTGGCGCCCAGCAGCTCCAGGGCGTTGATGCGCTCGGCCCGGCCCGTGTGCGGGTGCGTGGTGAGGAAGTCCACGATGTTGGTGTGGCCCGTCACGCTGGCGGACAGCAGCGGAGTCATCCCGTAGCCGTCCTTCTCCATGCTGGCGCCGTACTTCAGGAGCATCTTCATGATCTCCAGGCTCCCGGACTCGGCGCAGTCGTGCAGAGCCGTGTTCCCTGCGGGACAGACGAGATTAACGTTAAAATGAGCTTAATTCAGACAGAAACAAGATTATCTTTTTGACCCTACCGGCGGATAATTTTGCTTTAAGCAAGAACTCTCTTCATTTTGATTCTTTTCCCTAGAAAACAAGACAGCATATCTTATGGCATGTTACTGATACTGTAAATGCATCTTGATTTAAGATTTTTTTTTGTTATATTTGGACTGGAAACAAGACAAAGTTAGGCCTAAATACTAAAAATACACACAGTGGGGGAATCTCAGAGTAAAACTGTGAAAAGTATGATACGCCGGTGTTTTGCCAGATGAGAAGTTTATCATCTTTTACGCTTCAGTTTATTTTAGAACTGTTTTGAGTTTCCTTGCTTTTAGTTTGTGATTATTTTAATTCCTTTCTGTGTAAAACTCTCTGAATTGCCATAGTGTGTGAAATGTGCAATATGAATAAAAGTTAAGAAAAGCAGTTTCTGCAGTGTAGATTTAAATGTGCAGCACAACCAGAACCAAACGGACTCGCTTCCAGTCATCGGCATGAACTGATCACGAGTTCACAAGCGCACGTCTCTCGGCACGCGGAGTACGAAATCTTCACACGTTAAAAATAAATACGACCTCGGGTTATGTCAATCACGCTACACACTCCCACTGAAACTGAAACTACGTTTCACTGCCAAAAAAAGCGTATCAGGTTCGATTTTCTGCGTTTGCATCCGTAGCTCAAGCGGTTTGAACGGTGTTTTGACGGCTCAGAGCCACCGGATCACCAACACCAAAAAACGCATGGTGCCAATTTATTATCGTCATCCTCATTATTATATATAATTCCAAGAAAACACATAACGCATCATGCTGACATGAACAAAACACAATTAAATATACATTACATTATTATTCTTAATGAAAAGCAATACAGTACAATGACAAATTCGCTTAAATGGGCGCTTTCATATTTCGCTTTTACACCAGATATCCCGCCATCATCTGGTCAGTCAGCTCCTCGCCCTCGTGATTAACGAGATCCGACGCAGATAAACATCTGTGTGGCGACTCGCGATTTATTAAGCAGACGCGTTCAGTTTAGCAGTGTCTGTTCTCCAAGTGAAGATCGCATCGCCGGTGCCGCGGTGGGCAAGTGATGCAACGGGTGTTGCTTCTGAACACCGTCAACACGACTACCGAAGCAAGCTTAACTTAATCGTGGCACGAGGGTATCGCTACAGAGCTAGCGCCTGCTACCTTTGACGCTCTTGCGGTTGACGTCGGCTCCTCTCTCCAGCAGGAACTGCGCGATCTCGCGATGGCCTTTATAGCAGGAGATCATCAGGCACGTGTGTCCGTGTCGGTTGGCCACCTCCAGGTCCGCCCTGTGCTCCACCAGGTAGCGCACAATGTCCAGGTGCCCGTCGAAGCAGGCGGCGCGCAGCGGGGTGGAGTTGGTGAGGGTGGTGTTGTTGACGGAGGCTCCGTGGCCCAGTAAAGACTGCACCACCTTCAGGTGTCCGGCGGCCGAGGCGGCCCACAGCGGCGGCGCGCCCTCGATGATCTCGCCGTCGAAGTTCACGGAGCCGCCGAGCTCCACCGGCGCGCAGCAGCGCTCCATCAGGAACTCCACCAGCTCCAGGTGCCCGTAGCGGCTCGCCATCAGCAGCGGCGTCGCTCCGCTCGTCTTCTCCGCCATGAGCGTCAGCACCTCGTGATCGCTCTTGTTCTCCAGGAGCTTCTGGAGGAGTCGCAGTTTGCCGTCTCGGGCCGCGTTGAAAACAGCCGTTTTTAGATCCATGGCATAGAGTTGCTCTCCGTCCTGCAGGCAAAACCACACGCACGTTAATAGAGTTGTCAAAAGAACCGACTTCGGTGCACGATACTCAATAGATATCACAATACGATATTATCAGAATACTGACCTCACGATAGGATATTATCACGATACTGACCTCACGATACACATCACGATACTGACCTCACGATACACATCACGATAATGACCTCATGACATAATACAATATACATCACGATAGGATATTATCACGATACTGACCTCACGATGCGATATTATCATGATACTGACCTCACGATACAATACACATTACAATACTGACCTCACGATACACATCACGATACTGACCTCACGATACACATCACGATACTGACCTCACGATATGATATACATCACGATACGGACCTCACAATTCAATACACATCACAATACTGACCTCATGATACAATATTATTGCGAAATTGACCTCACGATGCGATATTATCATGATACGGACCTCACAATACGATACACATCACTATACTGACCTCATGATGCTATATTATCATGATAATGACCTCACGATAAGATATTATTGCGATACTGACCTCAGAATGCTATATTATCATGATACTGACCTGACGATGCGATATTATTGTGAAATTGACCTCACGATACAATATTATTGCGATACTGACCTCAAGATGTGATACATATCACAATACTGACCTCACGATACGATATTATCTGAAAATACAGAATTATGGCTTGTTTCCACTGAGCGGTATGGTACGGTACGGTACAGTAGCGTTCCCACCGCCAACAGTACCCTTACTTGATAGGCGTGGTGTTTGCCGGAAAGAAGCGATCGACATCATTATACATACTGTAGCATTTTTGTATTGCGATATATTGTGACGCCTCTAGTTTTTGGGAATATTCTGAGTGCTCGTGTTAAACTAAAGTCTTCACTGAGAAACACAGTCGTACAGTAAATGATGACACAAGGGTTTGTGTATGAGGTGTTAATGTGCAATCGGAACCATGAAGCTTCAGGACTGTAATATTATGACAGTCTTTTCCATAATCATGTAATGTGATTTAAAAGACACCTGACAGAATCTAATACATTTTATTATTGATAAACTACAGTTATTGATCTGAACTGAATCAACAAGTCAAGTCAAATCAGCTTTCAAATTCAGATCAAAAACAGCGTCAATCAATGTTGCAAAATTCGTCAATTATGAAACAAATCTGATTCAGCTATAAAACTATAAACTGAGTTGAATGATCTCATGAATTAGTCTCATGTTTGATGAAGTTTGCATCATTGATTCTATTTCCTGTTTATTACTGAGAATCTGTACTGAAATAAACTGACTTGACCAATACTTAGTAAATAAATATGAAATGTTTTGTCACGTGACCATGACACATCTACGTATATAATCACATACTATACAACGACAATTATACAGTTTAGTGTCAATAAACACCAATATCTGACCAACAGAGAGGGTCATTATTTTCATCATTGTTTCTGTCATATTGCCTGTATGTCTGCCATGATCAGCAGTGTTTATCTGCAGTTTTAAACCTCATTAAACCGTGTTTACGTCGGGTTTTCCCTCATTAAACCGTGTTTTCCGCGGTTCCGAGGCCGCAGCTCTTACCGCTCGCGCTGATCGATCGTGTCCGTTACCGGGCCGCTGGTTCGGGGTTTCACACACACAGACCCTCACGGTTCTTTAGCTCATGCCGAGTCCAAATAATACAAAAAGATAAAAATAGAGTCGCTGCGGCTCTTCCTCCCCCGCTTCCTGAAACATCGAGCGAGATCCTCTTCATCAAACACACGCGATGGTCACTGAGGCACAATCAGCTTCACTAAATAAACATAATTCTGGCTTTATGTCCATTTCTCCCAGTAATCTTAATTCTATGTTTCAGCCCGTCGAATCTGTTGCTCTACTGCTGGTTTTCCCCGTCGGTAACAGAAGGCTCCGCCCCCTGCGAGTGATTGACAGCCGGCCGGTCCAATCACGCTCTCGTTCAATCCTTCTCCATTTAAAGGTAAACGATAACAGTCACGACGCGAGACCAGTGCGCGAGACCGAGCGCTTTTAAGAACACGCACGCGTACATCGCGTTTCTGAAGGATTTATCACACAGTCTTTTATTTAATTCATTTAAAAATGAGCCTTGAGAGACTAAATCACAGAAATGAACGAGGGATTTGAAGTGTTCCTCGAGATGTGCCTGTGGCTGCAGTGAGTGTCTCCTCACAGCGTCCGCTAGAGGCCGCGCGAGGAACTGCAGCACTGAATGGCGAGCAGAGATTACTGTACATTTCCTTTACATGCATTGTGTATAATGATTTGGCAATATTGTATGCAAACACAATAATGCTCAGCAAAACCCTTTAAATCGATGAGTTTGACTGATTCTTGCAAATGAACGTCCAGAACACATTAGAGTTTCTGTGTTCTGGAGAGCGGTGTTGTGTAAGCGGCCCCTGAGTTAATAACCAATGATCAACGAAAGTGAATCAATCAAAACTAACTTTATGTGGACAATAACTTTATTCTAGATCTGCTGTAAAACCTAAACACTGTCTGTGACTGTAATCTCCTGCTATCACTGTTTACACACATGATCTGAGTGAGACACACACACACACTCATGCTAACACTCAGCGTTAGCATGACAGGAGCGGCGGGTTCAGGAAGAGACGAGACGTTCCTCCACACGTTTATTAGCCCATTCAAACAGGGAACACAAATCAATACACCACTATTAAAAAAGAAACAGCTAACATAAAACACATTACACCGATGTCCTGAAAGGAAAACATTGACTAAGAAACATTAACGAGGATGCCTGTTTTATACAAGATAAAGCAAATAGTGGCTGTTAGAAACTAACGCTTGAAGCCTCATATGATGATGATGATGAGGAGGAAGAGGAGCAGGTCTACAGCGACTCACATCCGCTAATGCTCACACACACACACAGGTCACGTGTAAAGTCAACACACAATAAATTAACGGCCAGCAGAGCTCCTGGATGCGGAGGCGGGCGACCTACGACCCCAGGCGGGTGGTGGTGGTCTTGCGGTCCGAGAAGAAGCTCCGCAGCAGCAGCACCTGACTGATGCTCACCACCAGCAGGATGAAGGCCTCGCCCACGGACCAGAAGGCCACGCGGGTGTTGAGGTCCTCGGCCCGGCTGCGGCCCTGAGCCTCGCGCAGCCGGAAGTGCGTCTGGTAGTCGATCACAGACTTCAGGGCCTCGTGGATCGAGACGCAGGCCGACTCCATCTGAAACACAGCAGCAGTCACATGATCACCTCGGGTCACGTGATCGCCTCGGGTTAAGAATATATCGCTCATAACTTCAGTAGAGGCGTCACTATATATCTCAACACTAAACGGCATCAGTCGTATCGTGGACAGTTCGCCCAAAATGAAGATTACTGTGCGAGTATTAGTGTCAGTACTACATTACACTGCTATATATAATGTTGAATATAATGTATAATAGTGTAACGGGGAATATTTGTGGCTACTGATCCTGTAAGGCCAGATGTCTAAAGTTACCGGTGAAAAGAGGCCGACATTATTTTAAATAAATCTAGTCAGAGATCAATAATACTCGTCTGAAATCATTCAGTATTTTCAGCTTCAGAATCATGAATATTGTTGTTCTGGTGTCTCTGTTGGGTTTCCAGCTCCAAGTGCAAGAATATTCATTTACACACACACACACACACACACACACACACACACACACACACACACACACACACACACAGTGTAATATCAAATTTAGCATTTTAATCAACAGTTCAATTCTGTTAGCCTTATATCATTGTTACGTCTCGTTACACCAGGCCCGGTTCTAGAACCAAATCACTAGCCGCGTTTCCACTGCCGGGCTAGGGCTGGGCCAGAGCTAACAGCGAGCCGGGCCGAGCTAGTGGCCTCGGGCCTCAAGCACCGGGCTTGCGTTTCCACTGCCGGGCCAGTAGCCCCACAGCGGTGCCCCAGACCCCACCCCTAACACGCCTTTCAGGATCAAACGTCATAAAACCCAACCCATTTCAGCGGGTATTATGAATTAATTTATTTTTTAAATTAGGAAGATAGCATGTATATTAACTCAACTGCCGTAGTGGCTGCAATAGTGTCACGAGACCAGTACAGGCGATTCTCCATTTCAAGCAGCGATTTTTTGCGCGATATAACAAGTAGGGCTGCGGGCACGTTTTCAAGTTATTCATTAATCGTTAACCGAGGCCCATCGGTTAATACTCGGTGCATATAGTGTGCGCGCCGCAACCTCGAGATACGGAGTTAATTTTTTAACACCTTTAATAACTGATTGGACCCCATTTGAAACGAAATTAATTTATAGAAATAAAACGCAGCAAGTACGGAGCAGTTAAAGCCCCATTTCCATCACCCTTCAAACTGAAATTGCCAATTGAAAATAAGCAAAACAAATAATAATAATAATAATAACCATCATCATCATTATTGTAACATTTTATTAGGCTGCATATGTAGAAGACGCCTTTATCCAAAAAAGGAATAGAGCACAAATAAACACAATATTTTTGACAAATATCAGCGCATATCCAGTGTGTGTGGAGCACGCACTGATGGCTGCGAGACGCCCATGTGAACAGTTTCATTGCATTTCTTTCAGTGGAAACAACTTAAAATACTCTTTCATTTCTGGTCATACAGAAAATAATAATACATTATTCGCAAATAAATTTATTTATAACAAGAAAACGTTGTGCTTTAACAATTAATCAAGGCGCGCTTCATGATCTCCGTGAACTGAAGCGCGAGACCTGAAACAGCCACCGCATTCGAATTTGTTCGTTTTATATTGGACAGTTAAAGCTTTAGTCTACAGGGGTTATATCATTTGTAGATTAAAGCTTTAAATGTCCAATTTAAAACGAACAAATTCGAATCAAAAGCCAATATCTTCTATGTTTATGTAGCTTAATTTCTCTCTAAATGTGCATCCGGAGATGGAGATATGTTTTTAGCCGAAAATCATTTAGAAAACAATAGTTTATTAATAAACAATTAATGCCTCGTTATTTTATATTATTTTATTATCAGACACATTTATTATAGCCTATAAATCACCCATAAATCCCCTTTCTGTAGGCTGTGGTTACGGCTCTTCTCATTCAGCACTGCGGGGAAAATATCATTTCCAGGTTCTAATTTGGCCTCAGAAAACCAGTAAAATATATATTTTTTTTCATATTAATTTGTCAAATATTTTAAATGTTTAAGGGGCAAAAAAATCAAACAAATATCTGAAAATTCGTCGATGTAGCTATATATAGCCTATATATTGTTGCGCAGCATTTGGCATAGGCCTACAGTTCAAATTAAAATGTTATGCAATTTTAAACGGTTAATCGGTTAAACATGGACACCCCTATGTGCATCTTGCTTCAGATCATAACCTTCCATAACACCGATAAACTCCGCCTTTTACCTTGAGCACGCCTCTAGCCCGAGCTGGCCCCCTCTGGCCCAAGGTATTCGACGGGCCAGAAATCCTGGCCGTTGGCCCTGAGGAAGCCCCGATCAAGCCCCGGAAGTGACAGTGGAAACGCGACTGGCCCTGGCACGCACTAGCACGGCCCATCCCTGGCCCGGCAGTGGAAACGCGGCTACTGAGGGTGCTTTTGAAAATAGTGAGGGTGCTCAAACGTTAAACAATATTCGATATGATCGAGTAGCATATGTCCCTGTATGAGTTTTTGTCGTTTACATATCATTTCATTTAAGAAATGTTACTTTCCCCCCAAAAAACAGCAGTAGCCTATATGCAAATGTGTGAAGTATTTATTCTGCAGTTGAATAAATAAGTTAATAGCCTATAAGTAACGTAGGCCTACATTTTAGACATTTAGTTTCTGACGACAATGAATCAGTCCTTTTAAACGAAACAGCTCGTCACTCGATGTCGATCCCCACCAGATTTCGTCATTAGTAATTTTGTACCCACCACTTTTGGAAATATTGAGGAACAGATTTACCTACTACAGATAAAACATCTCCAGTTAACTAGCAGAGCATTCATTTAGTTCGCTCTTAATTAAGACATGTAGGTACTGGTTAAATTTGATGTTTTTGAAATCAAGCTGAGCACTATTTGACACTGCTGT
>NC_142782.1:35900917-35933417 GCF_988280905.1 Pimephales promelas | reverse complement strand
TGAGTTTTTCTTCGTCCATTTCGCTCCGCTGCTACGCTACAGAAATGACCTGAAGTGTGTTGTGACCTGGTAAATCCAATAGGTGGCTCTACACGACCGTGAATGTAACCACGTTAGGCAAACGTTACATCGCCTATGCATTATTTCGCACTGATGGGTTTAGACTGGTACTTAATAATAATAATAACACAGTTAGTGTATGGTTAATATGATAGAGTAGCCTATTGAAAATGGATTTAAAAAGGCTATGTTTGTTTTACATTTTTTCCCCAATATGACTATTCAAGCTGTTAGGAATTAGGAAAATTAGGAATGTTAAATAGGCTTAAATGTATATTGCAGCACAGGGTGAAGTCAGTATGTACATTAACGACGATTTGAGACAAATAAATGCAATTTTAATATAAAACTATGCAAATGGCGCTCTGTGGCGCGGCAGGGTTTTGAACACGGTCCTGAGCCGTAGCTGGGCGGCGCGGACAGACGCCGAATGGCGCCGCCGGTGTGTGTACACACATAGTGAATAATGTGTTCGAATTTTGAAGACATGTGGTGTGCGACGCCGACCCCCTTAAGTCTTTTGCGCGCTCAAGTTCGTTATTTTATGTAGGCGCGCGGACCGGTATACGCACTCGTTTTTTCAAGCGCATCCGTATGGAGCGCACCGTAGGTCACGTGACAAGAACCAACCGGAGCACAACCGCCCTAGCGTTTTTAGGCGCTATATGTGGATGAAAACCTCCACTTACCTAAGGCCGTGTGTCCACCAAAGCGTTTTTATCCAGCTGAAAACGCCAGACGCTCTGCTGAACACCTGAACGCCGTGCTTTGGGCGCTTGAGAGCGTTTTGGCAGTGCAGTGATTTGTAACTGATTTCGCAGATAATTTGTTTCATACTAAAAAATAATTTTTCATCCATTTTGTTCGGTTAGCTAAACAAAATGGTTAACGGTTAACGTTGATGTCAGACATACAGAAAGAATATTGTGACAGTTGGTCGGTGTGGTTTAGTCCCGCCCCTCCTCCACTGTGATTGGACGGCTGGGTAAGAAGTGACAGTGATGAGCGCTGCGTTTTATCCAAAGTTGAACATTTTTCAACTCTCGGCGACCAGTAAAAAAACGCTGGGCGTCTCGTGACGCTCATCATGGCGTTTAAAAAACGCGGCGCTCCCGTTAATTGAACATATGCCAGCCACGTGAAAAAAACGCTTTGGTGGACACACGGCCTAATAATGAAAAATTGACATCCTATTAGCCTAAATAGACTACTTACAGCAAGGAAATGTTGAAGTAATGTAATGGTTGAATGACTGTGGATTATGAACGGAAAAGAAAGCCCAACTGGACACAGGATCGGTTACTGCTGCTGGGCAGTTGGTGCTGAAAACAACAACAACAACATCATAATAAAAGGGAAATTCGGCACTGGGATATCAAGGAAAACTAAGCATAAGGAGGATTTGTTTGCAGGATTCCCGCTTGTGTCGCTACAGTCCTGTGTGAATGGGTCTCAGTGAGTTAGGAAAATAATAGTGAAAAAAAAAGTCCTAAAGTTAGGAGTGACACACCCATTATTTTTAGGAGTTGCTCCTAAATTCGTCAGTTAGAGCTACTTTTAGCCTTAAAATTCTTTGTGAATGTGCATGAGAATTGACGTCATCCATAGCAAGGAAGACTCAACACTGTTAGTGTAGGAGTTTCATTTGTCCTTACTAAGGGTGGGTCTGAAAGGCGTTGTGAATAACTTAAGAGAAAACACCTAGCTAACATATTTAAGTGCGGTTTAGGAGTACTCCTTGTGGTAAGATAAAATTCTTTGTGATTACGGCTCCAGATAAACTAAAGAACATTCTGTCACTGGAATAATGTTTGTTCGTAACTTTGAGAACACGGACAGAATGTTCTCGATTCTCCGAGACGAGCTTCAACACGAACACGAGCGGCTTTACTTCAGATCAGCAATAACCAGAGGAGTTACGAGAAGAAAAAACACATGTGGCTAAATGTTTTTTATTTACTTTTTTAAGACAAAAAAGTCATTTCTAGATAAGATTTAGGTCCATTTTAAATAAAAGCTTTACAAATGCAGAGACTATAGACATCAATTACTGACAGCAAGATTCTTAAAAATAAACTCTTCCATGCAAACGTTTATCTGGAAAGTGAATACAAAAGCATGTGGAGATTGCAGGCCTGTTATTATCAACACACACACACACACACACACACACCGATCGATGGAGAGCAAGTGCTGCGTTTCAGAGCGTTTCAGGACAGCGCTTTCAGAGGGACAAAGGGAAAGACAAATAGTTTCTTCTCATAAATTACAGACTTCCAACAAACAGCTCCCGTCCCGTAACAGCACAAAGAGCGATTACACAGGTCACAGACACACAGGAATGCTGGGAGAATGGCTTCTCCTCCAACAAAGAGCGGATTGACACGCGGCTCGTTCAGCAGCGCTAGCCAGCGCTAAACTAGGCCACGATTAAGCAACTTCAATCACCACCGAGATCCTCTTCTCTTCCCACTGTCCTTTGCCAATCTTTAAAAGTGTTGGATCAAGTTTTAAACATCATTTGTGGAAATCTGGCCGTGAGTTCGTCCTCGTTCTCGTCGTCTCAGTTGTTTTCCTGTGAAACGGTTGTTTCCTGTAAAAACACATAAAAGCGGTCAAACAAAAGCACGAGCTTCTAATGAACAGATAAAAAAGATTTCAAACTTGAATGCGAGAGAACGACGAGCTCACTGGCGCTTCGCTATCTTATCTCATCTTATCACAGCGCTGATGATGATGAAACTATTCTGTCCAGACAGCCATTTGGTCAAAGTAAAGTTATGCAAGCTGTGAATGCAGATAAGTTTGGCAGAAGTGGAGCACATGTGGAAGACATTACCCTGCGGGAACAGACGTTACGTCACGGCTTTACACACAACACCCCTCCTCATACACTGATAACAGCTTATCTTCACATAAATACATATTAACTTTCAGCCAGAGACTCTTTCAAAGGCTTCCAGTTCATTCAGATTCACCTGATGGATCTTATGGGGTCGTTCCAGGCTTGTTTCTTAAGAGGTCATGAAACACCAAAACACCTTTTCTGAGATGTGAGCTGATATTTACAGGCTAAAGCACTCATAAATTACACCAATAAGAGGAAATTGCTGATTTTTGCGTCTTTATGAGCAATTTCGTTCTTCCGGGTTAAAACGCTAAGTCAAAGCACTGTCAGGGAATGTGAGGTGGAAGCGAGGCTCGGAGCGTGTGATTGGCTGAATGTGAGGTGAAAGCGAGGCTCGGAGCGTGTGATTGGCTGAATGTGAGGTGGAAGCGAGGCTCGGAGCGTGTGATTGGCTGAATGTGAGGTGGAAGTGAGGCTCGGAGCGTGTGATTGGCTGCGGCACCATTCTACGTCAGCTGACCCTCGAGCGACTCTCTGCGTTTATTCATGAGAAAGCGCTCGATCTATCCAGTCAGTGCGCTGTTTTGCCCGATGAGATCATCGCATGAGCGGTTTCTGAAATAATCAGTTCCTCTTCAGCATCTCTTGATGTGGGCGGGGCAACCTGTCACTCACATGAGATCAGCCAATAGAAAACCACAACCATCCAATCAATTCCCCACGAACACAATCAAGCCCCGCCCAAATGTGTTCTTGTTTGAGAAGCGTTTCACTCGGATATACGACACCAGACTTTAGTTTCATGATGACTTTAAAGCAAACGCACATTCGAGGACTCTCGCACACTTACATGCGGTGTCCTCTCCCCGTATCGGCTCCAGAAGGTCATCCTGACGCCGTTGCGGTGTCCGGTGCGCTGGTCGAAGGTCTGGCAGGTCTGGAACGGCGGACTGTAGAGGTGAAGGCTGACCGCGCTCTCGGTGTGACTCACGTTCTCCACGCGGTGCAGCCCGATGGAGTCTGGAACAGGGAATGAATGCATTGATGAATATAATCTATTAATAAGACATTAATAGCAGTGATTGATGCTAATGAGGACTATTATCACCTGATCATCTTTGTTTCTGGTTTCCTTTGCAACAAATGATGTGCTTTCTTAAACACTGATACAAAGACCACAAACTCAATCTTATTCCCAACAAGCGACGCACCCATGTTCACCTCTGTTTGAGTTCCTCGCCAAGTCTTTGTTTTTACATTTGATCTTGTTTTGAGTATTAATAAACTGCACTTGGGTTCAACAACATGCCATCAGTGGACTAAATGTTGTTTCTATCTCCTTCAGTGTATTGTTAACAGCAGGTGTTTGAGCAGAGATAATGATACTGCTGTGCACAGACCCTTTGTGTTTAAGAGTGTAATGTAGTGTTATTTTCCCACCGTTGATGTAAGCGCACTGGTTCTCCAGCAGGACCCGCTGGGATTTCTGCACCATCCCGGCCGGAAGCTTTCGATCCGGCCACTCGAACAGCGTCTCCTTCAGCTGACCCTGCAGGAGCTTCATGAAGCAGTGAGCGTCTGTGTGATCGTGGATACTGCTGTGGGGGGGCAAACACAGCAAACTCAGTGTGAGTGTGTGTGTGTGTGTGTGTGTGTGTCAGAGACAGAGAGAGAGTGTGTGTGTGTCACAAGTATCTCTGCGCTTCTTCAGCAGGCCAAGATGAACAAGAAATCATGAGTTGTGTTTATTAGGCTTTTATGAGGAGTTTATCTCAGATTCAATCGGCTCCATTCTGCATTTATTAAGGGCTTTTAATCTATAATCTCTCTTTATGACTGAACTAATCACAAGACATTGGACTCTTCCATTATCAGCCTGTTAATATCTCTAATTCATGGACGCATGAGTTCTGCTTGTTTAATAATTGATCAATACATTACTCTAGACTTTCAGATAGGCAGCTTGAACAGCATCAGTGTGTGTGTGTGTGTGTGTGTGTGTGTGTGTGTGAGAGCGTTTACCTGCCGTGTCCTTCACCCCAGCACAGGATCATCAGGTTGAACTTTCCGTTTCCCTCATCCACCAGATTCCTGGTGTACCTGTACAGACACGCTTCATCCGTCAGGACTCACACACACACTTCTGGAGATCGTGCGGAATTATCACACACACACTAACTCATAAAAATGAGATTAAAAAGTAATGACTGAAATGAACCGTCTGCTGTTCGTCACACGGCGCCGAAAAAAAACAAGATTTTTTTATTTCAATGAAATGATTGTACTATATTTTAGATCGTTCTTTTAATTTAATATTTTTATTTTTAGGGATTTCATGGTAGTAAATTACATTTATGAAATAGTTATGATCCATTTATTACCTGTCATTCACTTTTTGAGCACAGACCTGAAAATGAAATATGGCAAGCTGTGGTAAAGCTGAACGTTTCGAAGCTCTCTCTCTCTCTCTCTCTCTAGAGACACGGACGGACTGATGAAGTGAAAACAGTGAAACAAAAAACTTGTCGACGTTTGTAAAGTTTATTGTTATGAAAAATGCACAGAATTATATTTTCAATGCTTATAAGAACTGTATAAATTCCAAACCATGTCTTGATCTAAACCTCTGAGATCGTTGAACCTTTTCTAATCCTATCCATGAGGTGTTCATCATCAAGACCAAAACCTTTACCAAGTTTCATAACATTCTGATGAAGTAATTAATAAATTCTAAAAAAAAACACAAAACGTATTTTTTTCTGTCAAATCATGTATTAATATTACTTGATATTAATTATTATGATTTACAAAAGCATGAATATTGCTTATATGGCAGAAATGGGCTTCCATACAGTTTATTTATTTATTTTTGTATTTCCTTCCTATACGAGTTGATTTTGTTGATTAATGGTGATGTATTAATGAAAGCACAGTTTGTTGCTGCTGCTGAATGAATGAACCCTCACACACCGCAGGAATCGCTTTGATATTGATTTCAGTAAACTGAGTGAATGAGATCAAGAGAGCGGCTCGAGTCGAACAGTCCAGAGAGATTAGTTCCATGTGTCGGGAATGCGTGTTTTTCTGCTGGAACATTTGATGGAATGAGAGCAGCGGGTGTGCGCCTTGAGCAGCGCTCTGATTGGCCAGCGAAGCCCCGCCCCTGGCGCGAAGCCACGCCCTTGACACGACGCCCCGCCCCTTCGAAACATCAACCTATTCCGAGCGCATCGCATCAACTCAAAAACACCGCGAGGAAACCGGACTAAACAAAAACATTATTTGTGTAATAATTGGAAAGAAAAAGTCGACTAATTAAAGCCTAATTCTGTGTGTGTGTTTACATCTGAGGCTTAGAGGCACACTGAGAAGTTTACAGCAAAAAATTAACATTATATCTCTACGTTTATTTCATTGGCATCTTTTAGTTGTGTGTAATATATAAACCTGGTTATAGCCTGAGTATAGCAAAAGAACTGCATAAACATTATTTAGTAATAAATGACAAGTAGGCTAATATCGTTAATAATAATAATATAATTACCTGTACTGGTCGAATTTGGCGAACTTCATCCACTCCTGAGGGTTACTCTCATACGCCTCCATGATGCTCTGCACTTCCTCCACATTAACAGAGTCACTTTCAAAAATCTTGTGCAGAGTTTGAATCAGATCTTCCAGGGTTTCTGGCTTGATTAACTCGGTCTGCTCCATCTTAGCGGTTCTTCTGCGGTTCGAGTCTCGCGGAGGGGTTTTTATATCGAGATGGACTGGACTGAACCACTGCGCGCGAGAGGGGGGTGGCGCGTGGCGGGCCGAACCTGGGGCTCTGCTGCACACACACACACACACACACACACACACACACACACACACACTGCCCGGGAAACCGACCTGGCAGAGCAAATATATACTGTGAAGCTGCTTTGATGCAGTCTATCTATATTGTGAAAAGCGCTATAAATATACTTTACTGGATTTGAAATATATGTTTGTTTACCGATCTTTACCAGAGGAACACCCCTTTTACAAGTTGGATCGACGCGCTTTTTTAATCATTACAAACTTCATATTGACCGGTTGTTATATTTCCAAATTGTACCTTCACACATACAGTAAAAATATAAAAGCGTCTTGGAGTGAATACATTTTTGATGGAAAAATGGTGGATTTTTCCACATGCCAATATTGTGCAAAAATAATAATGCATAATCTTTAGAGATGTTATAGAATCTGTAATAGAAAGCAGCCCGGGAATATAAACTGACGGAAAATACAAAAATAAATAAATATTGATGGAATATTTAATTATTTGTTTGTTTTAACTACTGAATGCAGTTCTGTGTTGTAAAGTGTCCTCGATGGTTTGGTTGTGTGTGTATGTGTGTGTGTGTGATGTTGCGCCACCTCGCGGCCGATCAGGATAAATCAGCTTTATTTACCGTTTTTGATTTGCTTTGGTACTTTTTTCACAAGGTGTCCATTTTCAAAACTAAAATAATCATCAAAAGTGCTATTTTTCAATAATTGTAGCATATTTTCAGTTGTTTTTGTACAATCACATAGTCACAAAGTATCCTTAGTTTTCATAACTCAAAATAAGTGTTTTATCTAATATAAATGTTTCATTCACAGTAACTGCCATCACTATCAAACTTTTCATCTGCTTCTCTTTTCCATCAGTTTAACGCAACTGATCTTATGTTTTTCTCAGTGTTTTCGCTCAATTCTCCAGCGGCCCCAGTTGAGTTTGAGACCCCTGATCCAGACGAAGGTGTGTGTTGTACTGCATTGAGGTGCTGCTGACATTAATCGACTTTAGGGAAGGCTACTTTCCTTAGAAAATAGTTGGTAACAGTGCACACATATAATATAATAACCGCACGTGTGTGTGTTTGTGTGTGTGGTGATGAGAGGCGAATATGTCATTAAATGCTTTCCTAGAAATATAATAGAGAAACTGATGCGCTAAAAGTGCCCATGGCAAACATATAATAATTACTACAGTATTTTTGTTTAGCTTCCGTTAAAAACTAGCTAGAGAATAATTACATTAACGAGCAAATATCTTTCATTATTGTATCTGATTTCAGATGAGGAGGTTTATCAAAACCAGCACCATCAACATCTAGAAATGTATTCTTTATCTTTCATTTTTTCTGAAGTAAATGAAAAGAGGTCTGAGTTCCAGATGTGTGTATTAATAACTATCTACAATAAATAGTGTTTATGAAAGGTGTTGAATCTGAGTAAACTTAACTGAAGTATTTCATCAAACACCAAACAGCAGAGTTAGAGAAGAAAAAATAATTTGATACTTTATTTTGTTGCAAAAGGAAATCCATGCAGAGCCACAGCAGAACTACCGGCGTAAGAAAGACAAATCATATATAAATATACTCTGATTACATACGCAGATATATTATATAGGCATATACAGCATCATTAAGATATTTCCATACTGGAATGTTTGTTAGGAGTGATGATCTGAGCCCACACACACACACTCTTACTCACTCTCACACTCAATCACACACACACACACACACACACACACACACACACACACACACACACACACACGCACACCAACACTGCAGCGAGACACACAGAGGACAGAATCAAATAAATACTTCATGTACAGCCGCCTTCATCATCATCATCATCATCAGTGATGTCACAGCTGTAGTGACCAGTGTCCTTAGACTGGTGTGGCGCTGCTCTATTTAAAGGAGGGCAGGTTTGGCACTTTGATGCTGATGTCCCCGATGTTGATGTTCTTCGGCATCTCTGGCAGGTTCATGTTCTTGACGGCGGATACGGCGCGCGCTGGAGCTCCCGCGATCCCGGCCTGGACACACACAAACATACAGTTACACACACACACACGCGCGCGCGCGCACACGGCGGACGCTCCACAACACACAAGATGCAGACGCTCGTGATCAAAGCTGCGCATGCGTCACACACACGGGCGGGCGAGGGACAGTCACAGGGATCGCTGGGAGAAGAGTGTGGAAAGGGAATGACGGAAGACACATGACATGAGGAATGGGAAACACAAACCCTTCGAGACACAGACTCAACGACTTCACTTTCATTAATGACGTCATGTGATCCACTGGGTCGTTTCTCCTATATCGAGAGATTCGCTTCTGGAACAGGAACACATGTGGGCGGGGCTTGATTGTGTCTGTGGGGAACTGATTGGATGGTTGTGGTCTGCTATTGGCTGATCTCGTGTGAGTGACAGGTTGCCCCGCCCACATCATCAGAGATGCTGAAGAGGAACTGATTCTGATTCAACATTATTAAAATGTGCACTGATTAATCATTGATGATGAACACTGCAATATTCTATAACAATAGGAGTCGTCAGGTTTGGTCGCGTCACTAAGCGCAGGATTAGGCGGGTTAATCCGGGTCAGCTTCCCTGATCGAGATCCAATTAAACTCAGATTAATCATAATGTGACGTCAGAGGATCACAGCATCTTCTGCTCCACACACGCCTCGCCTCAGGAACTGCGGACATTTGTTCAAATGAAAGTTCAAATCCTTAAAAAGATCAAATAATCAATCAAAATCTTCAAACTGCTGCTCAAATGATTAAATAATGAATCTTCCGTAATGAACATTGACTTGCGTGCGCTTTGTTACGCGCTTAATTACGTTTCGTTACACGTTCCAAATTGTTCTGTTACACGCTTCGTTAAACGTTTCGTTACACATTTAATTGCACGTTTAGTTACACACTTCTACACGCTTCGTTACACACCTCGTTACATGGTTCCGTAAATGCTTCGTTACATACTTCGTTATACGGTTCGTTACAAACCTTGTTACACGCTTCGTTATACGGTTCGTTACACGCCAGGGTTTGTTCTAACGCCAGATTATATGAACACAAAGTAAGACTAGATAAAAATGAAACTAACTAGTACACACACAGGTAAAGACTGACCGACTGTGTGTGTGTGTGTGTGTGTGTGTTTGTCACTGTACAGTCTCAGATTAGCCCAATCTTCATCATCATCAGTCAGTGTTTACCTGGCGTCTGTTCAGCTGGAGCAGTGCATCATGGGACAGTGCTCACACACACACTGAACGGGACAGATGGGGATACACCAGCATGATCTACTGATCGACTATCTGTGCTGCGATCTACGGCTCGCCTCTCGAGACTCACACACACACACACACTCACACACACAGATCTGCGCTCTTCTACCGGAGATCCTGAGGACCGCGTTCCCACCGGCCGGGAGAAACCCCGCGCTCCTCACACACACACACACACACCAGCCGACGGGTCGGGATCGCGGAGTCCGTCCTGCTCACCGAGGCTGCGTTTATAAATCACTCTAATATGAGGATCTGATGATCAACACACAGTTATGATTATTATCAGTGTTGAAAGCAGGTGTGTGTACACTTTCTTTTCACAAAGTAAAATAAAATTAAAAAACATTCTTATAGACCGCAAACGATAGAGTTTAATGTTTCAAGAGCTTCTATTTCAGATAAATGCTGTTCTTTTGAAGAATCCTGAAAGGAAAGTCTTACACACACCTGTGTTCAACACTGATAATAATCATAAATGTTTCTTGATCATCAGATCCTCATATTAGAGTGATTTCTGGAGGATCATGTGACACTGAAGACTGGAGTAATGATGCTGGAAATCACAGGAATAAATTACACTTTAGAGAACAGATGATTGACACGATCAGATAAACGCAGCCGTGGTGAGCAGGAGAACATCTCCCGATCCCGTGAGTGACTGGCGGTGTGGCGTTTCTGAACATCTGTTGGGTCCGAGCCGGTTCTGACCAGTCGGAGTGTTTGCTGTGTGTGTCGCGCAGGGAGTGTGTCCTCAGGATCGCGTGTGATGTCATTGGGTGTGGCGTACCTGTGTCTACCTGTCCTGTCTGGGACACTGAAAGATAAACGTCTGCAGAAAGAGAGAAACGCAAAGAGCTGGAGACAGTCAGGAAAGAGTGAAGAGACACAGTTACAGCAGATCAACACACACACACACACACACACACTCAGATCACAATACACTTTAGCATTAAAGAGGACCTATGGCGTGTGATGATGTTCAGGCTCGACTAGAACAGGTTCTCCTGCTCGAATGTTGATTATTCTCCTCATATTCTCCATTGTTGCGGCTCCTCTCTTCCCAGTCTGTCAGTAACGCTCAGTTTACTTCCTGTCTCTATGAAGCCCCTCCTCCTGAAAAGCACACTGTGCTCTGATTGGTCGGCTGGAGGAGTGTGTTGTGATTGGTCAAGCGCTTTGAGTGTGTATGGAAAATGTCCCGCCCCTTTCCATAACCGCCAGTTTAACACACTACTAACTAACTCAACCAGGCCCCGCCCCTTTATTCTGTGCATTAATTATTATAATGAGGAATATTGTGACGTGTTCGTTCCTGGGAGAAACTGGAGCTTCAACATCACACACTAAACACAGATGAAGATGAGGAAAACACAATAGATCCTCTTAAAACTGTTGCAATGGTAACACTGGGATTGTTTGTATGTCCGTCACGTTCTGCATCGATTACAGTCAACAGAACTTACGGCTTAATCGTCACAGATGAATGTTTTGTCATTTTTGCCTTTCTTAGAGACATGACAGGATTGAAGAAGTCGAGTGTGTTGAAGAGTCATCAGCTCTGCAAGAAATCTTCATCAATCTTAAATATTAATCATTGCAAAGTTGAAATATGGCGTTTGTTCGTGACATTCCCTCCGAGTCGAGAGCTGGATAACGTCAGGCACAAATACACTGACACACAAACACACGCTGCTTCTCTCGTGGTTTGATGATGCGTGCGTGTGTGTGTGTGTGTGTGTGTGTGTGTGTGTGTGTGTGTGAGATGAAGATGATCGGAGCCTCGTGAGATGATGCAACGCAGTTCTGTTTGTTCCTCCCGATGGGAAAAGCAAGGAATCCCACAGACAGTCTTCAGTTTCAGCAGCAGACGTTCAGAACCAAGGCATCACAGAACGGCATTCTGGGACATGCGTTCCACACACACACACACACACACACACGCCTGCGCATGGACGGACACGTGTCGCCTCACCTCAGATTTCTCCATCTTGGTTTGCGCCTCCGCTTGCGTGATGATCTCGCTCATGTTGGTCTCCAGCACCATCCCGCCCATCACCATCTCCGCCAGGATGTTGTGAACCTGCAGGAAAGCCCAGTCTCCGTCATCGACACAACACACACCTCCCACCAACACACACCTCCCACCAACACACAACTCCCACCGCCTCCCCGCAGGAGATTACAGTCACAGGGAGGGTTCAAAGAGGACATATTTACAAATTCATCGAAATGTGGGCAGAGTCTGGGTGTGGGCGGAGTCAGGGGATGTGGGAGGAGTCTGGATGTGGGCAGTTTCAGGAGTGTGGGAGGAGTCAGATGTTTGCGGAGTCGGGGGGATGTGGGCGGAGTCTGTATGTGGGTGGAGTCAGGGGATGTGGGAGGAGTCCGGATGTGGGCAGAGTCAGGAGTGCGGGAGGAGTCGGATGTTTGCGGAGTCGGGATGTGGGCGGAGTCAGTGGATGTGGGCGCAGTCAGGGGATGTGGGAGGAGTCGGATGTTTCCGGAGTCGGGGGATGGGCAGAGTCGGGATGTTCGCGGCGTCAGGAGTGTGGGCGGAGTCAAGGGATGTAGGAGGAGTCTGGATGTGAGCGGAGTCAGGGGATGTGGGAGGAGTCAGGAGTGTGGGAGAAGTCGGATCTTTGCAGGGTCAGGAGTGTGGGCGGAGTCAAGGGATGTAGGAGGAGTCTGAATATGAGCGGAGTAGAGATGTGGGGAGATTCAGGAGTGTCGGTGGAGTCAGATGTTTGTGGAGTCGGGGGATGTGGGAGGAGTCTAGATGTGAGCGAGTCAGGGTTGTGGGCAGAGTCGGGATGTGGGCGGAGTCTAGATGTGAGCGGGTGCGATGGCGAGTGTATCGGGACTTTAGCGCTGGTTTCGTCACCTTGTCCATGTGGAAGATCAGGTCGAGCTCACACACGTTCTCGAAGCATTTGTCCAGCGTCTCCACGAACACCTGCGGACACAGAGAGAGTGATGCCAGTCACATGATCACCTCATCATCATCATCATCATCACACTGACCAATCAGCACGCGCGTCGCATCAACACCTGGATAAGGTCCAGAATGCCCAGCTCGCTCTCCGACGAGTCCACGCAGAACACGAAGTACAGGGTGGCGTAGTGTCGGTAGATCAGCTTGTTCTCCGAGCCGCCGATTAACCTGCACACACACACACACACACACACATGAGCCGTGACACATGTCACATCCCTGGAGAAACACGTGTGTGTGTGTGTGTGTGTGTGTGAGACTTACAATCCGCCCTCCAGGAAGTTGCACACGTTCTCGTCTCGTTTGGACACCAGATGAAAGGTTTCCCTGATGATCTGCTGTTCTGTGTCTTCAGTCTGCGGGAGCACACACACACACACACACACGCACACACACACACGCACACACACACACACACGCACACGCACACACACACACACACACGTTACCCTCATGCTTTTATACAAAGCCACTAACCCTGCAGTGAAAGCCAACATGAAATAAACCTGCATATTCTTATTTTTAATAGAATACTACAGTGATGAATGATTAATAATCCGACTGATCGTGTCGGGTCGCTCCATGACATCAGCACTAACACTCGTGTTTATTATGGAATATTGCAGAGTTCATCATCAATGATTTATGAGTGTGCTTTATTAGTGTTAATAATGTTGAATCAGAATCAGTTCCTCTTCAGCATCTCTGATGATGTGGGCGGGGCAACCTGTCACTCACACGAGATCAGCCAATAGCAGACCACAACCATCCAATCAGTTCCCCACAGACACGATCAAGCCCCGCCCACATGTGTTCCTGTTCCAGAAGCGAATCTCTCGATATACGAGGAACTTCACGGTCACGCATGTAAACTGCGTATAGTTAGTTGATGCACTGGAATCAAACCCATGACCTCATGATCTAAGTGAAGCGTGTGTGTGTGAGAGAGAGACAGTGTGTGTGTGTGTGTGACTCATGAACGCCACGCTGGCAGAATCTGCTGTTGGAGAGTCACACACACTCGTTACTGTAATCGCTGAAAATTAGGAACTGATTAATTCTGCTAAATTAACTCCTGTCGCGAGTGTGAAGCGAATCTGAGGCGCATTCCTCCGTCAGCTGATGTGGACATGTTAAACTCACTGAACACACACTCTCCTCACACACACACACACTCACACACACACACAGACCCGACTCGAGCTGTTACAGTCGCTGACCAGAGCATGAGGAGAGAGAAGATTAATCAGATCTGATAGTTTCAACATTCAGTAACATTAGTGAGTTTAGTGTGTGTGTGTGTGTGTGTGTGTGTGTGTGTAGCTGGCAGTGAAACAAACACCAGCAGGTCACAAGAGCTCATGAAAATGATAGTGTAACTCTAGCATGACCTCTGACCCCGATCACATGTCAACAGACAAAGAGCATCTCCTTTAATATTTCATAGGCTATGCTCAATGCGCACACACACGCACACACACACACACACACACACTCTCTCTCTCTCTCTCTCACACACACACACACACACACACACACACACACACAATTATTAGTCTAATCAATTTATGAAATATTCTTCCAACATCTGATTCTAATAATTCACATATATATTATATATATCTGTAATAACAACAACTTGCCGAATAATGTGTGTATCTGTCAGATCAGCTGATCAGTTATTCACACCAACACACATCTTTTCATACACAGTGACGTATAATGCAAAGAAAGACATGCTAACAACTAATATTATAACAATAATAATATGAGATTATTCACTCACGTAATGCTCGTAGAATTTCGACAGTCGTGGTTTGCCATGATTATTAAATATCAGGATGGCTTTGATCATGTTCAGCTCGAGTCCAGCTGCGGCCGGGCGTCGACGGTACAGGCGGAGATCGCAATAATCAATAAGTTTACTAATAATCGGAATCTGACACTCACGCGCACAGCAGAACGGTAGAGCGGAAGCTGTCAGCGCGCGCATCAGAGCGACTTCCGGTCCGTGCGAAGCCTCAGTGAGTGACGTGGCCACACTGTCAAAATAAAAGCCATGAAAATCTGATCCAGTGGTTCGGTTTCAGCTAAACATCTCTTAGTTTAAACTAAATATTATTATAATTTACATATAATTTATATAATTGAAATATAGAATACAAAATAGCTGTTCGAACTACGGAATCAGACTTCGGAACTCATTCAGCTGTTCATCAGCATTATGCATGTTAACTGTGTTGCTGTAGTGATCCATCTGTGGTTCAGTGACAATAAAACTGATTTGATTGTGATTTGATTTTTATAATTATTTAATAGAAACATATACATATGAAGAGTTCAGATGCAAAAGCCTCTAAGTGCCATTTGAAATTTTCTTCTAGATAGAATGATCATTTTTATCAAGCTTGTATATTTAAGTTCAGTAATTTCACTTAAATGGCAATGATAATTACCTATCTATTGTTATTTAAGTGAAATTACTGAACTTAAATATAGCCTACAAGTTTGATAAAAATCTTCATTAAAGAAGAAAATTTCAAATGGCATTTAGAGGCTTTTGCATCTGAACTCTTCATATGTACTTAATTATGTGATTTCATTTACGCCTCTTCAAATGAAACATATAGGACAAACTTTAGAAAGTTTGGCATTAACAGTATAATATTTCATCTATCTATCTATCTATCTATCTATCTATCTATCTATCTATCTATCTATCTATCTATCTATCTATCTATCTATCTATCTATCTATCTATTAAAAACTATATATATATATGTGTGTGTGTGTGTGTGTGTGTGTGTGTGTGTAATAACAAGCACAAGAAAAGAAATAAAATGAAAATGGTCGAACTAAATTCTTTAAATATCAAACAAAAGAAAAGCAGATAAGTGATAAGTCCGTGGGAAAACACTGTTCATTCGCGTCTGCCAGCGGCCGTGCGCTCCTCAGCCAATCACTGAACAGGGGAGACGCAGCGGGAGAGAGAGTGACAGGGAGAAGAGCTCGCGCCAGCAGGACAGAATGGGCAACATTTGGAGGTTACTGAGGTTTGTCCAAAAGTCCCTTAAATTGTCGCTAGTCACTTTATATAAAAAAATGTCGCTAAAGGGGTCTGAAAAGTCGCTAAAAATAGCGACAAAGGCGCTAAATTGGCAACGTGTGTAACTGTTGGAGTTGCTGACGCCGGTGGGCGTGTCCACGCGCTGACGTCACCGTCACGTGCCTGAGCGGTCAGGAAGTGTCTGTTGTTTCTGGACGCGAAAAGAAAGTAAACGAACGGATCAACGATGAGTTCCATAATCCCGGAGACACAGAGGTAAAGATGCACCTTTATTCGTATTCATGCGAAATTTATACATGAATCGATACGATCGCCATGTTTCAATCAATATCAATTTGTCTGACAGAGTAAATGTGTCTATCAATCAGTGCATCTGTAATGCTTCTTCTCCTCTTCATTTCATCTTCTCATCATCATCATCATCATCATCTTCTTCTTCTTCTTCTCCTCTTCTTCCTCCTCTTCTTCTGATCTGCAGCATTAAAGCGGCTGTGATTCACATCAACTCCATCGACAGCAGCAAGTTTTCGAAACTCCTGTCTCGGATTCTGCAGAAGCTCCACCTGAAGGTGTGTGTGTGTGTGTGTGTGTGTGTGTGTGTGCAGGAGCGCTCCTTCAGTGAGGAAGAGGAGGAGAAGCTGATGGTCGCTGTGTGTGTGTGTGTGTGTGTGTGTGTGTGCAGGAGCGCTCCTTCAGTGAGGAAGAGGAGGAGAAGCTGATGGTCGCTGTGTGTGTGTGTGTGTGTGTGTGTGTGTGTGTGTGTGTGCAGGAGCGCTCCTTCAGTGAGGAAGAGGAGGAGAAGCTGATGGTCGCTCTCTCTCTGGAGAAACACACTCTTCAGCTGCTGCTGGAGGCCGTGTCCTTCATCCTCGAGCAGGTGCTGCACACTCTTCCTCTTCATGCATTATTACACTCATAAAACCTTCCAATCAACAAAATCTACATCTGTTCTTCCTCCGAAAGCATCTCACCTGATATCCGTCACAATAGAGAAGAAAAGGCCAGTTTAAAGGGGTAGTTCCCCCAAAACTGTAATTTAGCCCGTGATTTACTCCTCCTCACGTCATCCTAGAGGTGAATGACGCTCTTCTTTCAGACGAACACAATCTGAATTCATCAGAGTTAAATTAAAACATGTCTTGGCTTTTTCCAAGGTTGGGAGTGAGTGCTGTTTCTGTTACGAAGTCCATGAAAGTGCATCTATGATTGATTTTAAAGCTGATGCTGCAAATGAGTGTTTTGACCCTGTTACAGTGTGAAAGACACACACATCTCCAGTGTGTAACGGAGTTGTGTGTGTGTTGTCCAGGCCGTGTATCACAGTGTTAAACCGCTGGCGCTCAGACAGCATCTGGAGAACATCAGCCTGGCGCCGGAGAACGCAGAAGTCTTCAGTCAGGTCTGGGCTTCAGCTGGGCCAGAAGTGCTGGAGAAGATCCGACACGGGATATTTGCCCCGGAGAAGGTCAGTCCTCCTCAGTTCTCCTCAGTTCTCCTCAGTTCTCCTCAGTTCTCCTCAGTTCTCCTCAGTTCTCCTCAGTTCTCCTCAGTTCTCCTCAGTTCTCCTCAGTTCTCCACAGTTCTCCTCAGTTCTCCTCAGTTCTCCTCAGTCCTGCTCAGTTCTGCTCGGTTCTGCTCAGTTCTCCTCAGTTCTCCTCAGTTCTCCTCAGTTCTCCTCAGTTCTCCTCAGTTCTCCTCAGTCCTCCTCAGTCCTCCTCAGTTCTCCACAGTTCTCCACAGTTCTCCACAGTTCTCCTCAGTCCTGCTCAGTTCTGCTCGGTTCTGCTCAGTTCTCCTCAGTTCTCCTCAGTTCTCCTCAGTTCTCCTCAGTTCTCCTCAGTCCTCCTCAGTCCTCCTCAGTTCTCCTCAGTTCTCCTCAGTTCTCCTCAGTTCTCCTCAGTCCTCCTCAGTTCTCCTCAGTCCTCCTCAGTCCTCCTCAGTTCTCCACAGTTCTCCACAGTTCTCCTCAGTTCTCCTCAGTTCTCCTCAGTTCTCCTCAGTTCTCCTCAGTCCTGCTCGGTTCTGCTCGGTTCTGCTCAGTTCTCCTCAGTTCTCCTCAGTTCTGCTCAGTTCTCCTCAGTCCTCCTCAGTCCTCCTCAGTTCTCCTCGGTTCTGCTCAGTCCTGCTCAGTTCTCCTCAGTCCTGCTCAGTTCTCCTCAGTTCTCCTCAGTTCTCCTCAGTTCTCCTCAGTTCTCCTCGGTTCTCCTCGGTTCTCCTCGGTTCTCCTCAGTCCTCCTCAGTTCTCCTCAGTCCTGCTCAGTTCTCCTCAGTCCTCCTCAGTTCTCCTCAGTTCTCCTCAGTTCTCCTCGGTTCTCCTCAGTCCTGCTCAGTTCTCCTCAGTTCTCCTCAGTCCTGCTCAGTTCTCCTCAGTTCTCCTCAGTTCTGCTCAGTTCTCCTCAGTTCTCCTCAGTCCTGCTCAGTTCTCCTCAGTCCTCCTCAGTTCTCCTCAGTCCTCCTCAGTTCTCCTCAGTCCTGCTCAGTTCTCCTCAGTTCTCCTCAGTTCTCCTCAGTTCTCCTCAGTTCTCCTCGGTTCTCCTCAGTCCTCCTCAGTCCTGCTCAGTTCTCCTCAGTTCTCCTCAGTTCTGCTCAGTTCTCCTCAGTTCTCCTCAGTTCTCCTCGGTTCTCCTCAGTTCTCCTCAGTTCTCCTCAGTCCTGCTCAGTTCTCCTCAGTTCTCCTCGGTTCTCCTCGGTTCTCCTCGGTCGGTTCTCCTCGGTTCTCCTCGGTTCTCCTCAGTTCTCCTCGGTTCTCCTCAGTTCTCCTCGGTTCTCCTCGGTTCTGAGAGTACACACAATGGAAACACGCCACATTTCACCACATTTGCATGACAAGGTTTTTTAGGTGATTCGAAAAAGACTCTCACACATGAATTATGTTGAATATCTGTCAGCTGTTCAATTGAACTCCACAATTAGATAATAGCAGTTTAGCTCAAGCAATGCTTCATGTTGTTCAGTGTGTGTGTAAAAAGAGCAGAAAACACACTTCAGCTCAAAGTGGAGGAATCATTGTTACTGTAGTCACTGGATGAAGAAGATTTGGCTGGAATATGGCACAGTTTACTTTATTTTGCTCTCCTCACTTACACAAATCAACTATAGTGTCCTGATCATAACGTGTGTGTTCCCGTGTGTGTTCAGCTGGATCAGGTGTCGTGGCAGCTCAGTCTTCTCATGGCCCGATCGGATCAGAGCCGACTGAAAGAGCCTCACGCCGTCATCAATCTGGGGCTCCGGGCGGAAGACGAGGTAAAGAGTGTGTGTGTGTGTGTGTGTGTGTGTGTGATTGCAGTGTATCTCCTCTGAGCTGCAGTTTGTGTGTGCGTCAGATGGTGGCGCTGTTGCTGTGTATTTAAAACTGAGAAGCAAACACTTCAGAAGTGTGTTTTCAGATGAAGACACACACTGAGCATCTGGTTCGATTGCTGACATCATTTCCTGTCTGTAACGATCGGTGAGAATAGTGTGTTTATGTGCTGTTCATGACCTCTGACCCCTGAAGCCCTTCAGTTCAGCACTGACAGAACTGGTGACATTTGATAATGAAATAGATTTCCAGTGGTGTTTTATCTAAATGAGGGCAAATAATTATATTCTTATTAGACGCATGCGTCATATTTGATGTCAAATTCATACATTTAATCAGCAAATATCAATGTGAACGCTAGAGGCTGTTAACAATCAGATGAAAACATTAATGTTTTTAAAATGAAATACTTTAAATATGAAACCGAAGCTCCAGCAGGGGGCAGCAAGTCAAAGGCTTAATGAGTGAATCACAGAGTTCGAACAGCTGATTCAAGTGAATCATTGACTCGTTCGCACACTGATTCAAGTGAATCATTGACTCGTTCGCACACTGATTCAGTCACTCAGAGAATCAGTGGTTCTGTTGCAGGTTTGATAGAAACTACTTTTTTTGGGAAAAACAGACAATTTTGTATCTAAAAACTCACATTAACTTGTTTATTGAACTGTTGTATAAAATAATCACATTTAGATTTAGGCCAGATATCGAGTTCAGGGCCGTGAAGCAGTTTCAGGACGTGTTGTTGCACAGACAGAGAGTGTGTGTGTGTGTGTCTCCTCGCGGTGTTCCTCTCCTCCGCTCGGCTCATCCATTATTAAAGCTCGTCTGAGGTTGTTTACCTGTTTATGCGGAGAGAAGTGTGTCTTATATAATCCAGGACTTCTGGGACGTTCAGGCGCTCTATTCTGAGCTTCATAAACATCATAAACCATATCCATACACACCTTCAGTTCCGGCTTCCTCTGTTCGGGTTTGATGCTGCGATCGGGATTTGTTTCGGATAAATCTAACGTTTGACATGGAAGTTTATTGAACCGTTAGACTGAAAGGTTTGCATGTGTGTTTATGTTTTGTATCATTTTCATACACTTTTATGACTCATATAGTCTGATATAGAGAGAATATGGAGGATAAACAGAGCAGAGCAAACACATCCTGCAGATGAAGAGTACACACACACACACACTCACTCACACACACACACACACACACACACACACACACACCGGCTCTGAGGATGTGGTTTATTCTAATACAGGAAACACACTCGCCGCATCTTTACTAAACAAATGAGGCGCTTTCCCTTCAACGGCCGCTAGAAACCCACAGGGAAGAGTTTACATGAGCAGTGTGTGTGTGTGTGTGTGTGTGTGAGTGTGTGTGTGTGTGTGTGTCAGGATCATCCAGATCTGTGTTCTCGTCAGACAGATCAATCATATTACAGGATGTTTCTCTTTAGGAACACACACACACACACACACACACACGTCAGTAACGAATGAATCATCGTTAGTGTGAGCGAGAGAATCACTGATTCAGGATCAGAAACACGGACTGTCAGATGATGATTCAGTGTTCGGGAACATGTGATTAATATTTGTGTGTGAGTGTGAGAGAAAGAGAAAGTGTGTGAGTGTGTGTGTGTAAAAGAGAGAGTGAGTGTGTGTGTGTGAGTCTGTGTGTGTGTGTGTGTGTGTGTGTGTGACACTCGTCATCATGTGATCCGCTTCTTGCTGCGCTTGTGATCAGTTTTAGGAGAAACAGTGTTTGTGCTGATAATAAAAGTGTAAACATGACAGAAGTGTAGGTTTACTGATTTACTGAACGAAACATCATTTATTTTACAGAAACTAAATATTGTATAAAATAATTCGAGTCGTGAAGTTGCTAGAAAAGCCGTTCATGTGTTTGTGAAGTCGAGATCAGGAACGTCTGATTTGGTAACGGTGTGTGTTCAAGCTTTCCACTGATTGGCAGTTTGTGATGATTATTGAAGTGTGTGTGAGATGCCATCGTCGGGGAACGTCTGAGTGACAGTTAGATGAGATATTAATGGGTTAATTAATCAATATATGCGCTTTATGAGTTTGTCTAAATGAAGAGCGTGACGTGAGTCGTCAGATGTTGGTCTGCCATGTGTCGACTTCCTTCATGAAGCGATTTACAGCTAAAAATACTGTAGATGCGCAGCTGCTGTACTGAGAGTGTGTGTGTGTGTGTGTGTGTGTGTGTGTGTGTGTGTGTGTGTGTGTGTGTGTTTGTTTTTGTGGTTTACGAGGACATTTGACCTGAATACGCACCGGCACTATGGGGACATTTGGGTTTACGAGGACAGAGGCCATGTCCTCATAATTCCGACAGTGTAAACGCCATCTACGATGTCCCAGATGCTCCCTCTCAAAGTTTGGCGCCATGTCTTTATATACCACAAAACCCTGAAATTTTACCATACACAGTGTATCCCTGATTTCGCGAGTGTCGCCCCTGTAGCCAGGTCCCGGTATTACACCCGCGTCATCAAAAATTTGCATGTTTTACACAAGTGTATGCTTCGAGGCCTGTGATTGGACAGATCGGTACCGGTAGGCGGGAAATTGCGAAAACACAATGGCGCCGGTGGGCGGAGCTTCATTCAGCGTCAGCATAGTCTTTATAACAAGCAACTTAATGCAAAATAATTATTATTTAAGTATTTTTGCCTGTAATTTATTAATTGTGGATTAATTGTATGATAAATAAATAAATAAAACCCTGTTTATATTATGATAAGTTAGACGTAACTTAATCAGGTCACGGTCGTCACGGTCACTTCCTGTTTGAACGAAAGACAAACTCTGGACCTGAAAGGACCGAAAGGACATATCTGGACCCGATGAAAGCAACTGTTATGTGTTAGGTAAGTTATAATGTTGTTTAATTGCTTCTCTAATAGCACCTGGGTCTGTTTGGCTTGTTTGTGATGTCCTGTAGGCTCTTTGCTGCTCGTTTTACAGTTAGAAAGCAGCTAGCGCGTGATGCTAACGGAGCTAGCGGACTTTTAAGTTAGTGATTCTGTTTACAGACTGACATGAGGGAATCAGCGATGCTTGTGTCATTTTAAACTCGTTTTAGATTGAACTTTAATTGTAACTGCTACCTTTAATGATCACATAAAATAGTCTAGCCTTCATAATAACGCGTTGTCATGACTACAGTCTGTGTTTTTTACCCAGTACAGTATATTACTACAGTTATGCTTACATTAAGAAACATGTGCTCTTATCACTCCTGACTATAATTCAATATACTCTGAATATTAATATAACTGTCAGTCTGATTAAGTCTTATTAATACTGTCACTATTGCCTGTAATTTATCAATTGTGAATGCAATTTATTAAATGAATAGTTATGTTCAATTAACATATTCCTTAAATATCATATAATAAAGTATGAAAATAACTTGAATGCCGTTTACCATAATTTATCGATTTATTTAAAACAAACTTGTTGAATAATATGTCAATAGGTCAGGATTACTCCAGGGCAGATTCAGCCATCATTATAAAGCTGAATTCAGTGTTTCCATGCTTAAGTGACACTGTTTAATAAAGCTGTGTCAGGTACATGATATGTTATTTACAGTTACTTGTTTTATTATTAAAGGTTAAAAATGACCCAATGTAATAGACAGGCACGATATTGCAAAAAACTGATATTGCAATATTTGTTGTTGTTTTTTTCTACAATACATAATGCAACATATAAAAAGCAATTTCTACAAATGACTTAAATAGCTCTATTTGGCAATAATGAATCATTCTAGAATGATTGGCGTGATTTTGTTGGGGTTTGTATCTGTATAGAAAAAAATAAGCATAGATAAAAAAAATGTAACAAGGATGTGAAATAATCAGTGGCTCATATTTTCCAGGTAAGTCTAGCAACATTTAGGTACTGAAATTGAGTAAATAACTGTAAAATAACACTGCATCATCTTTAGGTTATGCATGTATAGCCTGACTTCACATATGCCTAATACTGCAGTGTCACTAGACTCACTACCACAGATAGGTATGAATGATAAAGCAATATATTGTGCAGCCCTACAGATTAATGTTCAGGGCTTTAGTGCATCACATTACATGCGTGTTCATTACAGTATGTCAGGTTGTGTGTAGCTTTACACCTGGTTTATGAGGACACAGTTTTATGAGGACATCATAAGAACATGTTCCTGATGTTTGACTTGACTGGAGAATCTGTGTGTGTTGTGTAAGTTTGACAGAATCCTGGTCTATGAGGACACAGTTTTACCAGGACACAAATATGGAATATTAGGATCGATACTGATATACTGACTGACCCATAATTCACGGCTCATTTTGTCAAAAGGTCAGGATTACTCCAGGGCAGATTCAGCCATCATTATAAAGCTGAATTCAGTGTTTCCATGCTGAAGTGACACTGTTTAATAAAGCTGTGTCAGCTACATGATATGTTATTTACAGTGTTGATTTTACTTGTTTTATTATTAAAGGTTAAAAATGACCCTATGTAATAGATCGGCACGATATTGCAAAAAACTGATATTGCAATATTTGTTTTTTCTACAATATACGTATAATGCAATATAAAAAGCAATTTCTACAAATTACTTAAATAGCTCTATTTGGAGATAATTAATCATTCTAGAATGATTGGCGTGATTTTGTTGGGGTTTGTATCTGTATAGAAAATAATAAATGGAAAGCATAGATAAAAAAATTTAACAAAGATGTGAAATAATCAGTGGCTCATATTTTCCAGGTGAGTCTAACAACATTTAGGTACTGAAATTGAGTAAATAACTGTAAAATAACACTGCATCATCTTTAGGTTATGCATGTATAGCCTGACTTCACATAGGCCTAATACTGCAGTGTCACTAGACTCACTACCACAGATAGGTATGAATGATAAAGCAATATATTGTGCAGCCCTACAGATTAATGTTCAGGGCTTTAGTGCATCACATTACATGCGTGTTCATTACAGTATGTCAGGTTGTGTGTAGCTTTACACCTGGTTTATGAGGACACCGTTTTATGAGGACATCATAAGAACATGATGTTTGACTTGACTGGAGAATCTGTGTGTGTTGTGTAAGTTTGACAGAATCCTGGTCTATGAGGACACAGTTTTACCAGGACACACATATGGAATAGTAGGATTGATACTGATATACTGACCCATAATTCACAGCTCATTTTGGCGAATACCAATATCAAAAACTATTTGTGCTTGTTAGATTAAATGTAATCATTGAAGAAGTTAAAAAATAGTAACCTCAGTTGAAATTGGCTTTCAATAAGTAATAATAAAATTTGTACTTGTTTGTCTTTATATATATATATATATATATATATATATATTATTTGCTCTTCTTTCTTTTTTTCAGATGATAACTGATAAGACCATGTTAATGTAATAATTGAGTTATTCCTTAAAGAATAGAACAGATTTCAGTTCCTCAGAAACAGATTGTTATCAGTCACTGAATTATGATTGTGTGTATAAGAAGTGAGTCATGATCACGTACTGTATTTCTAGCACAGGCGCAATGTCTCGTATTATATCACTCTCATACATAAACATACTTAAACTCAGGGTGCCATCCAAATGTTTCTAGTTACCAGTGTCCTGGTAAAACTACTGTCCTCATAGACCAGACTTCTGTCAAACTTACACAACACACTGAGATTCTCCAGTCAAGTCAAACATCAGGAACATCTCATCTCATCTTATGATGTCCTCATAAAAAAATGGTGTAAGACACGTGACATTCTTTAATGAAAACACTTGTAATGTGATGCATAAAATCCATTAAAATTACCTTGGCTAACATTTAAATATTGAAATGTTTTGTAATCTTGTATATTATCTCAAATCAATATTTCATGTGGAAATAAGTATTGATAGGTAGCTGTGTATCGGGACCCTGATTATTATTAACTGGCTGACTACATTGTCCTTATATATTATTTATGATTTTTTTAAACTCTTAGGTGAAGTGTTCTGTATGTAACGCTTTATTTCATATTTTCAGATGAGCCATAAGACCCAGTTGTCCTCAGGCAGTGATGATTATGTGCTCTGACTCTGGGACTGCACGAGGTAAGTGAGAGTTGTGCTGGAAGAGAATGAGCAAACGAAGCAGACACATTGTGAGATCTAGTGTTCACATATTTACACCAGTGTTTCATGTCTACTTTTATGTTTTGTAGACTCCCAGTGAGGTTGATCGCTCCACTCTCGAAATCAACACTCGAAATCAAGTCGGAGATGAACAGAAGGTATTGTTTTTTGTTTTTTTTATTTTTGGAAATCAAATTAGGGATACACAGATATGAACATTTGGGCCGAGTTCAATAACTGATCATTCTTTATATTTAAAAGCCGAGATCTGATATATTGGCAAATTGTATATACTTTGAAAGGCCTAATTACAAAAACGAAACGATCATCATTAAAAGCCAATCTCCCAAACACTTCAACATGAAACAAACAAATACAGTACAGTAGCCTAGTTTGAACCAGTGAGGAATTAATTAACTTTAAAATTTATTTTACATTCATATTTCCATTCACTTTTTTGAAAAAAATGTTAGTGTCTTGTTAGTATTAGTTAACATTAACTAACAATGAACAATAGTTCTACAGGATTTATTAATCTTTCTTAAAGAGCCATTAAACCCCAAACCAAATTTTCTGAGATTTTAACAGAGGTATGTGTGTTGAACACCATTGAAGACAATGTTAGCATCTGTTAGATTTAATAGTAGGGTTAAAATGGTTAAATTTAAGGGGTATTTTTCCACTTTTTTCGTCTTCCAGTTTTAAAATCTTCATCGTGGCAGTGCGGTGTTAGTGCGTTGATGACGGAGAAACATCTCCGAGTGTTGTTCTTTGCTCGGGTTTTAACAAAAAGGAAACGTTCAAATCGCTTAAAACCATAGACTGTAAAAGAAATGGCTGAACGATGGCTGAAAAAAAAGTACTAGTTATGAATAATAACGCATCAGTGTTTTTTAAACATGTAGAACTTTTTAATATTAAACATTTGAATATTACAGTAAACATCTTTAATATTTCTGTTTCAAATAGCGTTGTGTTTGAGCTGTGCTAAAGCTTAAGAGCTGAAGGAACACCCATAAACTGAAGCTTTATTAGATGGTTTTAGCTCAACGGAACACAGCCTATATATGATTGATTAGATATACAAAATCATGCAGACATTAACTTGAGAAAAGTTATATAGTGAAACTCCTGTTGTGGATGAAACAGCAGCTAAACCCAAAGAATTCACAAAGTTTTTAATGCAGTAGTTTGCTCATTATAATGTTATGTATATGACAGTCCCAATCATAGTTATTATTGTTCTGCTTTGCTGTTTGAGCGCATGTGCTAAAGGAGATGATCACCGCTAGGCCTACAGTGAAGCGCTTTACTGCAGCGATCATTTACTCAGCCAAATGATTTCTATATGAGATAAAGTATATATATATATATATATATATATACATATACATATAACAAAATAAAAGAGATCACAGATTTGTGATTCAAACTGTTCACAACCATCATGGGGAACAGCGCACATCTGAAGCTGAAGGACATAATCCATTATTCATCAGTGTTAATCAACCTAATTTTCCTATCGAATTGACAACGATAACATTAAAAATTTATTTTCCAATACTGATATGGAGCCCTATATATCATACATCTCTGAGTGGTTATGACCATATATCTATAGGGTTTTAACTATATACAGTTTAACTCCTCACAGTTGTGTATATACATGATCACAACTTGCGTATGTCACCCTGTTTTAAAACTGAAGTCCCTATTCATCTCATTAATTTGATCACTATTAATACTAAGTGGTTTGAAATGTACCATCATGCCTGAATTTGTTTTGGCATGATCAGCCTTCTTTTGCTCAAGTATATCATTGATAATGTGAAATTGTTTTAATCTTATGTTTTATGACCGTGATCAGTCAGTGTTGATGGAGTCAAGTATCTGTGCTGCTTCATTTGGAGAATCTCTGAGTCCTTTGTCTTTAGTAGAATGTTAATTTTTTCTTTCTTTACCTTGCTTTCAGATGAGCCCTGAGAAGGACCATATCAGATCATCATTGGAGGGTCAAGAGTCAAGACTGTGTTGACATGGTAATAAAAACAGCATTGCATCATTTTAGAAATTGCTAGTCTAGTAAGATCTTTATCACATCATATTTTTTTTTTTACACCTGAGGCCTGTACCATGATGCTGATCATCAACTTTCTCTGTCAACTCAGGCTTTGATCCTGAGTTTAGGTGTGACATCAGTAGCCAACAGCCAATCACATGCTGAGAAAGAGAAACTCATTCAAAACTGAAATTCATTTCTCGCAAGAGAAGCAGCACAATTCACTTATTAAATAGAAATATTAAAATATTAAGAATTTAAACAAATTTACACAACAAGAAAAAAAATATCTGTCTATGAAAGAGGACAACTAAAAGAAAAAGACTTGTCACTGTATATCAGTGCAAGTAAAAGTTGTGAAGTTTTATAGCTTCATATTTTTATAGCTATAGCATTTTATAGCTTTATCTATTGATTCTAAAGTATATTTATGTTACCTTTTATATATTTATTTATTCATTTAAAATCTGCATTGTAGTTGATGAACTAAAATTGTACATGTGTGATAGATTAAGGGAATAATAATTTCTAAATCATACAAATTTATTATTCTAAATAAACATTACTAAAAATTACTAAAAGACTTTCATGGTGCCTTAAACCCAGGGTTGGCGCAAAGTAAACTGAAACATAGCTGGCTAGCCACCTAAACCAGCTTCATGGTAAAGGCCCCGGGTCATTTCATTGTCAAAACAATTCCATTTACACCTGGCCACATAAATGTGTTCACAAAACGGATATAAATCCGAATCTTCAAATCCCACGCTATATCAGATTTAAAGGTGTTCACGTCATTGAAAGCAACCACTATGAGCCACATTTTATGTATCGTCAGCTAATTTTAAGATCAATAGAGAGAGAGTAACATCTGCACTGGTAAAATCATCAAGATGACTCTGTTGATCATCTGTGACTTTAGTTTTCAATTGGTATTTTGCGCATCAGAATGCTGAAGAGATACTCAGCTACTCATCTGTAGTGATGCGTGTTGCAGAAGCACTGTCATATCTCACTATAACATGTCATTATAGCCTCTTAACTGTTTATTATTTGGCATTTTTTCGGAGTCAAATTTATACAGTGTTACCATTTATTACCTTTACTCTAGTGACCCACCACAGTTTGATCCAAATGAACCAAAAATATTTGTCTGTGTTTATTTTATATTATATCATATTTCTTTTAAATATTATTTATTTTTGGCAAAGCATCTCTCAAACAAACTAAAATCAAAAGTACAACATGGTTTATAGCGCCCTTATCAAATGGCAAAAGTCGATAATTAAGCAAGTGCTGAAGAGCACACTTTACTCGCTCGATCAGCTCATGATCTGCCTTTTTCCACGCCCCGTTTCTCAGGGAATGAATGCAGTGAACTCCATCTCTGAGTTTAACATGCATTTGGCACGCAACCAGCACCAGTTACATTATTTTCACATTCGCATTATATCCACATTTTTTGTGGTAATAAGATTTTGTAATAAGATGCGTTTATAAACCTGTTTTCACTGAAACTGCAGGTTTCTGCCAGTATAACAGCTTAAGTGACGAAATTAAGAAAGTATTATAACCTCCTATTGTAAAATAATATACGCATTATAAAATATTAATTTTTCATTGACAGTTTTAGAATATTACGGTCTTAGCGATAATTCGAATAATAGGCATCTTAGTGAAGTATTATAGTTTTTATTAATATTATTATTATTAAACGGCGTAATTTTTCATGTTTCGTAAATGACATCTGAATACAGGTTAAACTGAAGATGTTCTTGTTTTAAATGTCTCTTTTTCTCTTAGATGAGATCAGTGTGACGGATTCTGCTGCCAGTGATCCTGATGGAAGCGGTTCTGGAGGAGATGTTCCTGCTGGAGCTGCAGCGTCTCTAGTTATGTTGGTATGTGTCAACTAATGCTGGGTACACACCAAAATAATTTTTACATCTTATAAGATTTTCAAAATGTGATAAGATTTTCCAAAAATCCTAGATTTAACCATTTTGCTCCTATAGTTTTGCTCCACACACGAACAGGTTTTTAACCAGAGTCTCGACTGTGAGCACAAAATCTCGCAAGAGTTCAGAATACAGAATACAGAATAGTTTTTGGAAAGGTTTTACATAACACGTTGTATAAACATTCGTGCTGTTGCCACAAATCTAGCTGATCCTCCATCTCTGCTGTCCACAACAATTTCACTTTGTGCTGCGCCATGACTGCGTTTGTTATGGGTGTCGAAATGAATCGTTTCTACGATGCATTGTGATGCGGACGAGGACGATTTGGTATCGGTTCAGTAATAGACCATAACCGGTTATAATGCACTGACGCTTTTTTCTGACGTCATTTATCACGTATGTGCTTTGTTGCGGTAGCATACACTGGCAGAGGGAGGCGAGTCCCCCCGAGTGCGAGTCAATAAAACTACTTTAAAAGCCAACTACTTTAAAAGCCTACATCTGGCCACATTTGGCTTTTATGAACAAAACTCGGTAAGACCTGGAGAAGACACGCGCTGTGTGCGCTCATGTCACGCACACAGATTATGCAGGATGTAATACCACTAACTTGATAAACCGTGTTAGCCGTGTGCACCCGAGCTGTTCTTGCTTGCAGATTCACTGCTTTAGAGTAAGATGAGCTCCAATGTCACCCGAATCCACAGCCAAACACACATCATCCACACGCCCTAATAATGCTCTCTAACTTAAATATCCGCACCCAATGGTCAAATTAAAATTATACTGTGTTGCGTATATAACTGGCTTAATTGTTTTGAGCCAGTTGTATACATTGAAAACAATTATAAACGCAACACTTTTTGCCCCCATTTTTCATGAGCTGAACTCAAAGATCTGAGACTTTTTCTATGTACAGAAAAGGCCATTTCTCTCAAATATTGTTCAAAAATATGTGTTAGTGAGCACTTCTTCTTTGCCGAGATAATCCATCCACCTCACAGGTGTGTTTTAGGCTGGCCACAATAAAAGGCCGCTCTATAATGTGCAGTTTTATCACACAGCACAATGCCTCAGATGTCGAAGTTTTGAGGGAGCGTGCGATTGGCATGCCGACTGCAGGAATGTCCACCAGAGCTGTTGCCCATGAATTGAATGTTAATTTCTCTACCATTAGCCGTTTCCAAAGGTGTTTCAGAGAATTTTCCAGCACATCCAACCGGCCTCACAACCGCACACCACGTGTAACCACATCAGCCCAGGACCTCCACATCCAGCCTCTTCTCCTACAAGACTGAGACCAGCCAACCGGACTGCTGCTGCAACAACCGGTTTGCATAGCTGTCAGAAAGTGTCTCAGGGAAGCTCATCCGCATGCTCGTCCTCCTCATCGGGGTCTCGGCTGGACTGCAGTTCATCCTTGTAACCGACTTGAGTGGGCTAATTCTCACATTCGATGCCGTCTGGCACTTTAGAGAGCTGTTCTCTCCACGGATGAATCCCGGTTTTCACTGTACAGGACAGATGGCAGACACCGTGTATGCCGTCGTGTGGATGAGCGGTTTGCTGATGTCAACGTTGTGGATCGAGTGGCCCATGGTGGCGGGAGGGTTATGGAATGGGCAGGCGTATGTTATGGACAATGAACACGGGTGCATTTTATTGATGGCATTTTGAATGCACAGAGAGACCGTGACGAGATCCTGAGGCCCATTGTTGTGTCATGTTGCAGCATGTTAACGCACGGCCCCATGTTCCTGGAAGCTGAAAACATCCCAGTTCTTGCATGGCCAGCATACTCACCGGATATGTGACCCATTGAGCATGTTTGGGATGCTCTGGATCGGCGTTTAAGACGGTGTGTTCCAGGTTCTGCCAATATCCAGCAAATGGACCAACACTGGACCAACATTACACACTCCACAATCAACAACCTGATCAACTCTATGCGAAAGAGATGTGTTGCACTGCGTGAGGCAAATGGTGGTCACACCAGAGACTGACTGAGGGTTTTTTGACCCCCCAATACAGTAGAACTGCACATTTTAATGTGGCCAGCCTGAGGCACACCTGTGCAATAATCACAGTCTAATAGTCTAATCAGCATCTTGATACGCCACACCTGTGAGGTGGATGGATTATCTCGGCAAAGGAGAAGTGCTCACTAACACTGATTTAGACGATATGTGAACAATATTTGAGAGAAATGGCCTTTTGTGTACATAGAAAAAGTCTTAAATCTTTGAGTTCAGCTCATGAAAAATGGGGGCAAAAACAAATGTGTTGCGTTTATAATTGTTCAGTGTGTGTGTGTGTGTATATATATATAATGCTATAGTGTTTCAGTAGGTAATATCAGATTACATTTCTTAACATTTCTTTTGTCATTAATTGTAATAATCAGTCAATAATCAGTTATCAATAATCAGATATTTGCACTATAGTGTGCACCTTTTCTAGAAGAACATTAATGGAGTCAGTGTTGCACCAACATTGTAATTCTGGCCGATACCAATACGTTGATGATGTTCATGTTGGTCTAAAACTTTAAAAGCATCTGTTTAACACAACATTTCATCTGAATGTCATTTGAAATGTATTTTTTAGATATCAGATGTAAAACCAGTTTTAAGCTCTAGATACAGGTTTGAGTTACATCTGAGTTTCTGATCAGTATATAACTGATTTCTTCCAGGTGTTCAGAAGATGCCCATCGAGAAAACCACTGACGTGCCTCAAGGTACCCGAGGTTTAAATTAGAATATGACCATCTAGTAAGCTTTATCTATGAGAGCTCATGTACTTACAAAGCATGTTGTATTCTGTACAGAGAATGAGAGTGAGGAAGAAATTGAAAACCTTGTGGAAAGGACAAAAAGTGTGCTGGTCAAATGCTGAAGTTACAGCTGCAATTAAACATGTTAAGGCAC